>NC_061510.1:165200929-165213122 GCF_022539505.1 Lolium rigidum
ACTTTGTGTTGACAATTATCCATGAGATATACATGTTGAAGTTGAAAGCAACCGCTGAAACTTAATCATCCTTTGTGTTGCTTCAAAGCTTTCTACTAAGAATTTATTGCTTATGAGTTAACTGTTATGCAAGACTTATTGATGCTTGTCTTGAAAGTACTATTCATGAAAAGTCTTTGCTATATGATTCAGTTGTTTACTCATTGTCTTCATCATTGCTTTGAATCGCTGCATTCATCTCATATGCTTTACAATAATGTTGATCAAGATTATGTTGGTAGCATGTCACTTAAGAAATTATCATTGTTATCGTTTACCTACTCGAGGGCGAGTAGGAACTAAGCTTGGGGATGCTTGATACGTCTCAAACGTATCTATAATTTCTTATGTTCCATGCTAGTTTTATGACAATACCTACATGTTTTGTTCACACTTTATATCGTTTTGATGAGTTTCCGGAACTAACCTATTGACGAGATGCCGAAGTGCCGCTCTCGTTTTCTGCTGTTTTTGGATTCAGAAATCCTAGTAAGGAAATATTCTCGGAATTGGACGAAATCAATGCCCAGCATCCTATTTTTCTACGAAGCTTCCAGAACACCCGAGAGCCGCCAGAGGGGAGCCCTGGGGGGGGGGGGGGGCACACGCCAGGCCGGCGCGGCCCAGGCCCAGGCCGCGCCGCCCTATTGTGTGGCTGCCTCGTCAGCCTTCCGACTCCGCCTCTTCGCCTATTTAAAGGTCCCTGACCTAAAACCTCGATACGGAAAAGCCACGGTACGAGAAACCTTCCAGAGCCGCCGCCATCGCGAAGCCAAGATCTGGGGGACAGAGTCTCCGTTCCGGCACGCCGCCGGGACGGGGAAGTGCCCCCGAAAGGCTCCTCCATCGACACCACCGCCATCTTCATCACCGCTGCTGTCTCCCATGAGGAGGGAGTAGTTCTCCATCATGGCTAAGGGCTGTACCGGTAGCTATGTGGTTAATCTCTCTCCTATGTACTTCAATACAATAATCTCATGAGCTGCCTTACATGATTGAGATTCATATGATGATGCTTGTAATCTAGATGTCATTATGCTAGTCAAGTGGATTTTACTTATGTGATCTCCGGAGACTCCTTGTCCCACGTGTGTAAAGGTGACGAGTGTGTGCACCGTGTGGGTCTCTTAGGCTATATTTCACGTGAATACTTATTCACTGTTATGAATAGCATAGTGAAGTGCTTATTTATATCCCTTTATGATTGCAATGTGTTTTGTATCACTATTCATCTATGTGCTACTCTAGTGATGTTATTAAAGTAGTCTATTCCTCCTGCACGGTGTAATGATGACAGTGTGTGCATCGTGTAGTACTTGGCGTAGATTATGATCATAATCTCTTGTAGGTTATGGAGTTAATTATTACTATGATAGTATTGATGTGATCTATGCCTCCTTCATAGTGTGATGGTGACAGTGTGCATGCTATGTTAGTACTTGGTTTAGTTGTGTTGATCTATCATGCACTCTAAGGTTATTTAAACATGAATATCGAATATTGTGGAGCTTGTTAACTTCGGCATTGAGGGTTCGTGTAATCCTACACAATTAGTGGTGTTCATCATCCAACAAGAGAGTGTAGAGTATAGCATTTATCTATTTATTCTGTTATGTGATCAATGTTGAGAGTGTCCACTAGTGAAAGTATAATCCCTAGGCCTTGTTTCCAATACTGCAAACACCGCTTGTTTACTGTTCTACTGCATGTTTACTTCCTGCAATATTACTACCATCAACTGCACGCCAGCAAGCACTTTTCTGGCACCGTTACTACTGCTCATATTCATTCATATTACTTGTATTTCACTATCTCTTCGCCGAACTAGTGCACCTATACATCTGACAAGTGTATTAGGTGTGTTGGGGACACAAGAGACTTCTTGTATCGTGATTGCAGGTTGCTTGAGAGGGATATCTTTGACCTCTTCCTCCCTGAGTTCGATAAACCTTGGGTGATCCACTTAAGGGAAACTTGCTGCTGTTCTACAAACCTCTGCTCTTGGAGGCCCAACACCGTCTACAAGAATAGAAGCACACGTAGACATCACGGCTCCACTCAGGTGTATTTGAATGCTCTGCATGGTTGTTGCTCTGGTTCCGCCTATCAATTTCACCGTCTCAAGGTAATCGACTACCCAATCCTCGGGATCTTGCAGGCCATCGAATTTCTTGAAACTGTCTGGTAACTTAAACCCTGACGGGACTCGAGTTTTTCGAACTCATCTCGTAAAACACGGGATTCCACACATATCTTCTTCAGCAACTTCTGGTGAATGCCGATGTTCCCTTTTATCTTGTCGCGCTCTATCCACCCTGGCCTGAGTCGCTGTATCTCTAACTCCACTTGCTCTCGGTGGATCTTGCACTACTGCGGTAGGTCGCGGACTATTTTGTCTTGCAGTTCCTTCGGGAGGTGTAGCTGCGAACGCTGCTCCCATGGCTCCACACCCTGCCATGGCCATGTTATACAACGCTTCTCTTGGATCTCCGGGAGATGGTCTGGACGCTAAGATGAAAGCTTGCGTTGCCATGTATCCTGCTTCCAGTGTTTTTGGAATAATATTCCCCCTCATGTCGATTGACATAAAAGACATATCGAGGTTTTGGATTAAATTCTCTCTCTCAGCTTCAGGTATATTTTCCAGTCGAGATCTTGCTCTCCTTCGAGCTTCCCTATGACTATCTCCCGAAGTTCTTGAATTTCGGCTTAGCTCTGCCCTTCACCTGCTTGACGCGGAAGCGGCTTCCTGCCTCTTGTCCAACTCGATTTTCTGCTTCTCGAGCTCCCTCCTGGTACGTGCAAGCCTATATTGATACGCTTGTAACTCCGCAGGTGTCGCCGTAATGGTCATTAGTTCTGTACCATCAATAGCTCTTGCGACTCGATCCCATACTGCCTGTGGAAATTGCACCATCTCTCTTGTTCCTGGTCCGATATATTTTGTTCCCAAACCTCGCGTGAGATCTGCAAGATCAACATACGGATTTCCTGCATCGTCGAAGTTTTCTGACGTCTCCTCCGCTGGGCGACTTGGTTCTCCAATTACATAGATCTGATGATATTTTGGATTCTGAACTTTGTCGGGTTTGGTGACACCATCTTTGAGATTGGTGAAGACCTTTCCAACAGTAGTGGATCTGTCGACGAAGGTGAAGCTGTCGATGTTGCTCGAGTCATCGCTTATATCGGAGTCCGCAGATGACTCGAAAGACATGTCGCTGAAGATCTTGGCGAGTTTTTCACTTGCCCTGGTGCTGATGAAGCGTGGCGACGAAATCTCTTCTTCGCCTGACTCTGTTGACGATGTTGAACCCGAAATATCAGGATCGACCGCCGATAATTCCAACGAGATCGGAATTTCGAGACGATATGATCCTTCCTTCTCGACGCGGAATTGGAACTCGCCAAACGTCATCTCCATAGGCTCCTCCAGATACGCATATGCATCCAAATGAGAGGGCGGGTGAGGAACAAAATCGACTAGACCAGTTTCGATCTGTTTACCTCTGTCCAAAGCGTTGCTTGCAGTTGATGAAGTCGACGATCTTGAACGTGCCATCGACATCAGCTCCTTGTCGCCTCTAATCCCCAAAGACGGCGCCAATTGACAAGGTATTAACTTATCAATGCCTACGTATTGTAGACTAGGGTTTCGTTGGAAGTAGAGGGCAAGTAGATCTCGAAGGTTTCAGCCGAAAAGTACTCGACGATTAAGAAACTAGGGTTATGTTGACAATTGATTCGATCCTCTCTTTGTCCCTCGACTCCCCGTTATATAGGAGGTGGAGCCGAGGGATTCGTAATACACAAGTTACAGAGTCCGAGCGTATAATTACAAGTCTCTATATTTCCTAATACAACTCTAACTTTCCTTAATACTATCTGGGCTTCCGAACTTCATATTCTTCGACTTGTGGGCCTTCAATAAACCCCGCGTACCATCTTCGGCAGGCCCATTGGGGATGCCTATGTCAATCCGGCCCCGGCTGGTGGAGCCGCTCGAACGAGCAGCCGGCTGCTGGATTGAAGAGCTGCCCAATGTGCTCTGGAGCCTGCGCACCACGCCAAACCGCTCAGTCGGCTTCACACCATTCTTCCTCATATATGGAGCCGAAGCCATCCTGCCGACTGACATCGAGCATGACGCGCCAAGAATCAAGCTTTACATAGAAGCCGAAGCCAAAGAAGCTCATGAAGATGGAGTCGACCTGGTCGAAGAGGCCCGGCTGCTGGCCGTGTCCAGATCTACCATCCACCAGCAAAGCCTCCGACGCTATCACAGCCGGAAGGTCCAGCCCTTAGCATTCCAAGAAGGAGATCTAGTGCTCCGGCTGATCCAACGGACAGCCGGACAACATAAACTATCATCCCCCTGGGAAGGTCCCTTCATCGTGAGCAAGGCGGTAGGCAATGATTCCTACTATCTCATTGACGCCCAAGAGGCCAAGAAAAACAAGCCGGACATGGCTGATGAGGAGACTAAACGTCCCTGGAATGTCAACCTGCTCCGCCCATTTTACACTTGAGGAGAGGAATGTATGTATCCCTTGCACCCCTTTTGTAACTCTTGTTAATAAAAAAGCTTGTGCCGAGTGCGTCTAGTATCAATGATTTTTTCGCACTATATTGCTTTCGCCGATTGGCTTGAACCCTCTCGCTCAGCCGGATTAGTACCGTGATCCGACTTCCGGATAGCCAGCTCCCGAACCAGCAGCAGACCGCAACCCGGCTGACTGACTGGCGGGAGTAGATGCTTATGGAGCCAGCACGCGAAAAACGACTAAGAGAAAGAGCAAAAGCGACTCGACTTTTTGTCCAAATTTTCATAAAAGCACCGACATGTCCAACTCGGCTCGTTTGACTGAAGTATTATTGGCCTCACCTAGCGGCCCGCTCTCGATCCGGCTACAGACCGCAACCCGGCTGTATGGTCAGCGAGAGCAAAGCCAAGAGTGGGGCGAATGAGAAAAAGCAAACGGATCGGGAGAAAACAAGCCGGAGCACAAAATGATTAACAAACACACTAAAGTGTGACTTCATAAAAAGGATAATAATATTGTCTTACATCTACACCTGGCATTCCGGGGATTTAACGATTGTGTTTGGCAAAAGCAAATAAACAAGCAAGCAGGATAATTTAAGCACCGGTTGGAGGAGGACCAGCCGGGGGAGCATTGGGGCCGGCTGCCGGATCCGCCTCCGGTGCGTCCGCGTCCGCCATGTCTTTGTCTTCGGCTTCCTCCTCCTCCTCTTCAGGCGGATTCGGGTCCTCAATAAAGGTGCCCTTGTTGACGAAGTCGGCGATGGTGCAGGCTCGTGCAAGCCGGCGGGTCTTGGCCTCCGCGCTGAGTGCATCCTGCACGCCGACTCGCCGATTCTCCAGCTGGTCGAGGCTAACCTCGTCGTACCAGGAGAGCACAACAGAGAGGGCCATGTCGGCGCCAGCACGCGCGGCCGAGTCCTTCCAGTTGAGGAAGCGGTCGGGCGCCTTCTCGAGCCAGTTGATCAAGTTAGCGAGCTCACCCGGCAGCGTCTCCGTCGTCCACAGCAGCCGGAACAGCTCCTCCACCGCCTTCCGGAGCTCGTAGCCCAGCATGGTGATCGGCTCGACGCGGGCGGCAATGGAAGCCAGGTAGTCATCCATAGAGAAATGCTCTAAGCTCTCCTCACCGGTAGCCTGCCTCCGGGCCTCCCGCGCCCTGCCGGCCGCGTCCAGTGCCGCCTGCTGCGCCTCGGGAAAAGGCGCTGAAAAAAGAGACATGTTAAAAAACCCTGTAAATTCGACTGACACCAGCCGGCAGGACCTTGCCAGCGGTATCAGCCGCAAGCCGGGGAAAGGACAGAAAATGCAAAATTTCAAAGTAAAAGCCTGGCTGCAGCCGGCACAAGAACGCCGCCTGCCCCCAGCCCGAAGATGGATATAGAAAAGTCTAAAGCAAAGCCTAGCGGCAGCCGGCGCAAGAACGCCGCCTGCCCCCAGCCTGAAGATGGAGATATCGAAGCAAAAAAAACAAGAGACTGGCGGCAAGCCGGGAAACGTCCAAAGGTTTTCCAGCTGCCGGCTACCAACATAAACTCATGCCGGCAGTCGACAGCAGGAAGCCGGCAATGGATGGAAGAAAACAGTAAAAAACAAACTTACCTCGCGCAGATCTCCGACACCCAACGCTGGGCAGTGGCCGTCAGCTCCTGAGATGGTACCCGGGGTTTACTGAGGCCCACAAGTCGAAGAATATGAAGTTCGGAAGCCCAGTTAGTTTTAAGGAAAGTTAGAATTGTATTAGGAAATATAGAGACTTGTAACTTTACGGGTCGAACTCAGAGAGTCTCCCGGAATTTGTAATCCTGTGTAACACGGTACCCTCGGCTCCGCCTCCTATATAAGGGGGATCCGAGGGACAAAGAGAGCATCGAATCCATTGTCAACATAACCCTAGTTTCTTAATCGTCGAGTACTTTTCGGCTGAAACCTTCGAGATCTACTTGCCCTCTACTTCCAACCAAACCCTAGTCTACAATACGTAGGCATTAATAAGTTAACCCCTTGTCAGCTGCATAGTCAGCTCCCTCCTCCGTCGCTGCAGAAGCGGCGGGGATACCATGTCAGGGGCTGAGCCGAAGCCGGAGCCGGTGCCCTTGGAGAATTTGATGGCGGCCCTAGATCGATCAGATAAGAAGAAAATAAGAAACAAGAAGAAAGAAAAGGAATCAAACAAAGGAAATGCGAAATAGAAACTCACCCGGCTGCTTCCGGGACCGACTTCGGGCCCCTCCGGCGCTGCTTCTTGACTGCCACCTCGTGCTGGGCGGTGGTCCAGTTCCGCCCCTTGGGTGCAGGCGCAGAAGCCGCAGGCGCCCTCACCGCCAAAGGCACCGCGCGAATCGGCGCCTGGGAAGGCGGCATGTCCACCTCCTGCTCCTCCTCGTCCGGCTACGGAGAAGGCGGCGGGTTGTCATGCCCCTGGGCGGCCTCCTCGGCAGCCTCTGGGCTCTCGTCGTCACTGGCTTGGTCAGCCGAATCAACGTGATCCGGCGTCCACACCTTCAGCGCCAAGTCGCCGTCCTCGACTTGTTGCCGGGCGAAGTTCTGCAAACAGCACAGACAGATAAGATAAGTCGGCCAAGCAGCCGCAAGCCGGCATTCGGCAAGTTAGAAGAAAGCATACCAGGGGTGGCGGTTCAGCCCGGCTGAAGGGCTCCATCCCCCATCCCCAGTTGTCAGGCAACCGGGCCAGGGAGACGTAGTTGACCCGCTTGGCCACCGCCGCCTTGGAGAGCTCCACCTTGGATGTCCGGGTGGGGTCGAACCGGCCACTCATGTGGCAGATCTTGTGGGCGCGCGCCTGCAGCGATAGCACCCGGCGGGAGATGTAGCAGCAGAGGAGGTCGCTGGCCACCACCGGAGGAGCTTCCACAGCAGGTTTACCTCCACCTCCGAGTCGGCCGACTTGGCGCAGTGGCCCCAGTTGATCTTGGCGGAAGGCGGATCCGGCGTGTACTCCGGCAGGTTCACCTAGTCAAACCCCGGGTTCTCGTTCTTCACGTAGAAGAACGTCGTCTGCCACTTCTTCACCGAATCCACCGTTAGGATCCTCGATAGCGGCGTCGACGGGCGCAAGTAGAGGGAGGCGGCACCATAGGCCCTCAACTGGCCATCGGTGGTTTGCGCCTTGATGAATAAGAGCCGGCTCCAGAAATCGACATCCGGCCACAAGCCGGCGTAGCCCTCGCAGAAGGCCACGTAGCAGCTGAGGGTGACGATGGCGTTCACCGGCAAGTGGTGCGGATGCAAGCCGGAGAATTCGATGAAGTATCTGAAGAAGGCGGAAGCCGGCAGGCCAAACCCCCGCTCGAAGTGGGCGCTGAACACCACTCGCTTGCCGGGCTCCGGCTCCGGCGCCACCTCGTTCGCCGGAGCACGTGCCCGCACCTGCAGCGGGATCCAGCGGAGGCGCGCGATGTCATCATCGGTGATGCTGGAGCCCTCCCATGAGCCGCTCGGGAGTGCCATCTCCACCGAGTTGGAGGAGGCGGAGGACGTCGATGAAGAACTTGATGGCGGAGAGCGCAGCGGAGAAGCACGCGCCGAAGACGAACGGCCACCCGTGGCACCGGAACTGGCGCGCGGCGGGGGCGGATCGGCGGAGGAGCACGCCCTCGTCTGGATGCGAGGAACGGCCGAAGCTCCGCCGGAGAGATCAACGAGCGCACGAAGAAGCGTGAAAAGCAGAGAGAGTAGAGGCGCGATGGCGCGGGGAAGAAGGAGAACTGTGCGGGAGGCTGCCTCGATGCCGCCCCGCCCCTATTTATAAGCCGCAGGCGAGTGGGGGAGTGGCGATCGTGGGCGGAGACATGGGATTAACTGCGCCCACGATCTCCCCCACGCCGCCGGTAGTTACCAGTAACGGCTGCGCCACATCACCCACGTCCGCAGAAGATCGGGGGGACATTGATGTGACCAGGCGAAACGACATGACATGAAGATTCCGTCAGAGCCGGTCAGGTCAGGGCTCAGGCCTCGAGGCGCGGAGACTCCGGCGCGCCCACGCCTTCTCAGCAAGCCGGAGGCATCTCCAACACGTATAAAAATCAAATCCGCAAAACAAAAGCGGCGTCCGGCTAGAGCGGCAGCCGGGTGGACAAGCCGGAAGAGGGTGCAGCCGGCTGGAAGAAAGATTCCCAGCCGGCCCCTCCAGTGCATATCGAACAAACTTATGGGGTCAATGACTAAGTGGCCAGGGTAACCTGCCCAGGTCCTTCTCTACGCAGGACCTCACCAGCTTCAGGGGATAATATCGGCGGGAAGACCCCGGGTATGGCAAAGGAGTAGGAATAGTTGGCTCGAGGCCGGCTGGTCCGCGGCAAAGGCCGGCTGAGGAGCAGTCGGCTGGAGCCGTGGCCGGCTGCCTTGCGAGCCGGCTACTCCCAGGTCTACGCCGGCCTGGCCACGACCGTCTGCGTTGTGGCCGGGCCGGCTTCTACGAGCCATGTCCAGCTTGGTTTGTTCCCCCCTGGCTGGCTCCCGGCTGGTGAACCTTGCAGGATAAGGAACTGGAAAGGCGATCCGGGTGCAGAAGTCCACGCTGATCTCATCTCCCGTAAAGTAAGGGGCACTGTGGAGAAATAGTGCCCCGCGTCTGACAGGCTGTCATGGCCTAGGCTGCGCCGTATGGCTACAGGCTAGCAACTCCGACAGGGACAGCTCCGCACGTCGCCTGGCACGTCCTGTCGCTGCTGACTTCGGCGGAAGGACGGACAGGCCTAAACGGTTGGTGACGCCAGCACCTCGGGAAGGAGCGATAAAGCCGGAGCCGGCGGAGCCGGCCAGTAGTCATACGGACTTCTATGTAAAGTGCCAGCGTCTATATAAGCTGCACTACCCCTCCTACGCGGGGAGACGATCGATCATTTCTCAGTTCCACACTTAGCACCGCTCGGGGAGAGAGACCTTCGTCTACCTCTAGCCTCCCCTCGCAGCCGGATACAGCTCAAGGAGCACCATTGTACTGTGATATTGCTTATACACTCTAGAGCAGGAGTAGAGGTGTTACCTCCACAGGAGGGCCTCGAACCTGGGTACGTCGCCGTGTCGCTCGTGCCCATACCCGCATCCTGATACTGCCGTAGATCATATTAGGAACCACGTTATTTAGCCACCCTATGGCATATGCCGTGACGATACCACGACACCCTTGAGGCCCCGCTGCAAACGGGCTGGTGAGACAAAAGATGTCGTGCAAGTTTCTCCTTGCGAGCACGTACGACTAAAAAGGAACACACGCCTATGGTTACTTAGTACTTGGATGCTTTTATCATTGTTACCTGCAAATGCCCATGTCTTTTTTATTATATGAATTATCTTATCCATGCAGCGCCCGTTCATCCATCCCTATGCCTACAGTATTTTAACCTGCTATCTACTGCAAGCACTGTTGCTGCTGTTTTTATTTTATTACTGCTATTACTTCACTACACGCTATCGCTATAAAACTGTTACTACTGATAAACTGTTGCGAACAAGTCTATTTCTAGGTGCAGCTGAACTGACAACTCATCTGTTAAGGTTTATAAATATTCTTTGGCTTCCATTATGTCGAATCAATAAATTTGGGTTTTACTTCCTTCGAAGACTGTTGCGATCCCCTATACTTGTGGGTCATCAAGACTATTTTCTGGCGCCGTTGCCGCGGAGCATAGCTTTATTTATAAGCCCACTTGAAAGTGATACTGTTCGCAACAATTTATTTATTATGGGGAAAGCTCGTGAAGGGAAATTCCCTATATTGCCATCCACTACAAGAAGAGGTACAACTCTGAACACCTCTGTTTCTCTTGATTTGCCATCTGTGATGAGTAAGCTTCTTACTCCACCACATGCACATGCTACACATACTGCTACTTCTGCTGAATCTTAAAATGCTTCTGATAATTTTGATGATGCTTCTACTGTGCTTGGTGAGAGTGGTTCATTAGGTTCTTTCCTAGATACTATAATTGCTAGAGCTAAACAAATTGAAAACACTGAAATTTCTAATGAAAATACTGTTACACCTGTTAGTTCACATGATTCTAGAGAGTGTCCTAGTGATGATCTTGAGGAAACTTATATTGAACTTGATGATGACTTCATTAAAGAATGTCATGCTACTAGAGGTGCAAGTGCTATTAAAAGTCTTCTCGCAAGACGAGCTGTTAGATATAAACTGTCTCCTGATGCTAAGTTTGCCACATATCCCATAAACATTAGAGATAAGGATTATGATTTCTCTCTGGATTTATCTTATATATCTATTGTTGAGAAATAAACTTTTTGTGGTACTAAAAATGAAAGTGCTATGGGACATATGAATGAGCTCTCTGGTTTGAGCAACTTATTCTCTGATGATATTAAGAAACACACTTATTTTGTCACTAAATTTTTCCCTTTCTCTTTGAAAGGTGCAACTAAAACTTGGTATGACAATCTGTCTCCTGGATCTATTGATAGTCCTATTGGTTTGATTAATGCTATCTTTCAAAAGTATTTCCCTACTAGTGCTCAACATTCTTCTTTGCAGAAAATCTTTGACTTTGTGCAGGTAGAAGGAGAGAAATTGCCTGAATCTTGGGCAGGGTTTTGTTCTTTAATTAGAGCACTACCTAGACATCCATTAGCTAAAAATGAAATTCTTGATATATTCCATAATGGACTATGATAAGGGGTTGCCTGATCTTCTCAGTAAGCACGGTGGTTGTGATGAACACACGATGAACACAGTGGAGATAACACGATGAGGAGGTGGAGATAACTTGTATAACGCCGACGAAGTCTCTCGATTGATTTCTGTCACCAGTTCAACAGCTCTCAACCCTGCAAGATATTTGCAACTCCACACACTTGCGCATGTAGCCGCCGACCACGAAGCGGTAAATTGGAACCGTCTAATTTCCAATTGAACAACATATCACACAAAACTTTCAGTAGCAAAACACCAGATCGATGTGAATTGGTGTATAGATTCAATAGAGTTGCAAAGCAATCAACTATGAACTAGGGTTTATCTTAAACGTGGTCTAAAACTATTATGGGGGCATCCTGGGCACTTATATAGGGGTTCAGGACGACCAGAAGTCGAAAAATGACAATAATAACCGACCCAGATCGGGATCTGGTCGAGATTGACTCGGACACGGCCGGCCTGGGGGGCCGTCGACCGTGCCAGGGACCGGGCTGGCACCGGACGGGGGTGCCAGGTTCCTTGGATAGTGCCCGGATGGCACCGATCCAGGAGCCGGCGGGGGCCGGGCTCATCCGGCCTAGGAGCCGGTTTGGCCGGGCGTAGGACCGGGCCGGCCGGCATGGTGGCCGGTCACGCCGAGCGTAGCACTGGCCTGGACTTCATCTTCCTCCTTTGCGCATGCCTCCCTCTGGTCCCTCGCGCGTCCATGGGGTGTCTTCATGTCCAGCACCATGTCCAGCTGTTCTCCTCCTCCTCGTGCGATATTCCTTTATCCTCGTACCTGATCATACACAAGTCAAAGGACTGAGGTAGTATAAAATTCTCATCAATCAAAGTATCGTTTAAGAACAAGTTCACCTGTTGTTTTAGTAGCTTTGCACGAGCTCTTGTCATAGGTCCAATCATAACTTCATTGGACTTGAGCTTCACAA
>NC_061510.1:165213222-165291861 GCF_022539505.1 Lolium rigidum
GACCTCTTTCCTTTTCCCCGTCTACAGTGAAAAGGAGTTTCTTTGGGCGATTCCATGGATCCCGGTGTGCTTATAGCTTAGGTGTGTGTGGGTGGCTAGCTGGCGGCGCTGTGGAGGGTGTGGCGGTGCCGGAGTGGCCTCTTTTGACGGCGGTGGTCTCCTCCTCCGATGGTGCGGCTCCCGTGGAGCTTCGCCGCGGATCTGCTGCCTTCTTCTCGCTCGAGCCTCGGCGGAGTTCTCGAGTGGCTTCTCCCCTCGCCGGTGGCCGTGGGACGGCGGTGCCGGCTTGTGTAGATCTCGAAGGTTCGTTTGCGTTGGTCCAAGATCGCCTCGTCGTCTGCGATGCAAGATGGAGGCACCCTGGTGCCGAGGAGCGTCGACCCCCGACCGCTTGGGGTCTCCTCCCAGTCCAAGGATTCATGGAGGAGTGGCGGTCGCCCATGCCGGGGTAGCGTGTTGCTTCTCGGAGACGAAGCGGAAGCCTAGAAGGACTTCGTTTGTTTTTCTCTTTGTTTCTGGGCTTTTCTGTAAGAATCTTGGATAAATGCATGTCGATCCTTTCCGCAAAAAAAAAAAAAAAAACTTGATTGGTGCGCTTGACAGGATGTCAGGTTCGGCTGTGTCCATCCACCCGTTTTGGACCTTGTTGCCTGCAAACTCTGGTGTGTGTGATTATTGGGTTACTTTGGGCAATCACTGGGGAAGGTTCCGAATTGATTGTTGGTCAAATTTGTCTCAGTTTCATCTCATGTTCTGCTTTTGATCTAGAAATTCTGGTGGTGCTGCGGCTTGCTAGGATTCAGACGTTCAGGCCTTTTGTTCAGTTGACTGATAAGTTGTAGTTTTGCAATTGTGTGTGGTGGAAGCTGGAAATTGGTACGGTTCTAGATTGGTCCCATGGTGTGAGTGTTTTTTCGAATTTGCAACGCTCAAGATTATTAAGAATGAAACTGACATTGATAAACATTTGTTAGCAACAAATAATGTAACACGCTTATTTGAATACCAAGAACTGTATTGACCGCGTAAATGTCTGAAAACAAACGAACCTGTAGCTAGCTGGCCGTAAGAAGTGGCTTGAAGAGATTGAGAAGCTTCAAACAAAGGCACCCACGACCCGGCGGAATCAGAGCAAGAGAAGAGAGTCCAAAACCCGCAGGAGGAACATCTAGGGCCGAAGCAATGCCGCTAACCACCCGCGCATCGGGATCGGGGTGAGGACCACGACCCGGCGGCCGGCAACAGCGATCACGCACGGAACAGGAACGTCGTCGATCTGCAACTAAAGAACAGAGTCAAATGCCCACAGGAAGAAAATCAACCAAAAACGAAGTACAAAGAGGAACATATTCCCGAGATTTTCTGCCCTGGCCTAAGAGCATCTCTAACAGACGTTAGACACCGCATCAGACCCTCCTCCGCATAATAATCGCCTTTTTCGGTTTTTGGCGGAAGAAAGGGTCCGTCCAGACACCGCCTCGCACCCCATACAAAAAAAAATCCGGGGCATCTAGTTTCGCGCCACGGAAACCGTAAGTTCCCGAGCTGCCAAGGCTGTGCGAGCGCGAACCCCATCTCTTTCCCCACGTTGGCGCGAAGGAACATCCAACTCCTCCTCTTTCCCCCTTCCCCCACCTCCCACCGCCGTCGTGCGCCGACGTAGATCTAGGTCTACGCGGGTCGTCCCCTCTGATTCTGCCCGACAGGAACACTCGCGCCACCTCGCCACGTCCATTCCGCCCGCCGGTGCGCCCGAATCCCCAATAAATCTGCCGGATTCGCCGCCGCCTCGAACGCCTCGCCGTCGCCTGTTATGAACTCTCCCCAAACTCGTTAGCCGTGGATTCGCCGCCGCCGAGCTCCTGATTCCTCGCAGTTGTTGCGCTAGCAGATGGACCCATGCGCACTATTTTTGTTGGAGGATTCGTCCTCCTCCGACGACTCTGATTTGGAGGAGTTGCTCGATGACGACGTGGAGCAAACGGCACTGATGCTCGCGGCGAAGGAGATATTGGACGTGAGGCCGAAGAAGAGGAAGGGGTCAACCATGGGGCAGATGTGCATCCCCCGGAACCGCGCTATTGGGCATGATCTGCTGATGCGGGATTATTTCGCCGAGGTACCCACATATCCGCCCCATCTCTTTCGTCACTGGTACCAAATGCGACGATCTTTGTTCAACAAGATCATTGATGCATGCGAGAGCAATACACGTTACTTTAAGCGCAAGAGGAATTCGGCCGGGCTCGTGGATTTAGTGTGCACCAAAAGATATCTGTCGTCATGCGCATATTCGCCTACGGAATTCCGGCAGACTATGTCGATGAGTATCTTCGCATAGGTGAAGATACAACGATGGAATTTGTTCGTCATTTTTGCAAGGTTATGAAGCGTGTGTATTGGCAGACGTATCTTTAACCTCCCAATGAAGAAGATACCGTTAGATTAATGGTGGAGAACGAACAATGAGGTTGGTCGGGTATACTAGGCAGCATTGATTGTATGCATTGGAGATGGAAAAATTATTAAAAAGCATGGCAAGACTTATACTGTGGCAGGAGCAAATAACCGACGGTCGTTCTTGAGGCAGTTACATCACAGGATGTTTGGATTCGACATAGTTTTTTTTTTTTTTGGTTTACCGGGTTCTCTCAATGATATCAATGTGTTGCATAGATCTCATCTTCTTGCCCGGCTAACTAAAGGTGATACCATGGCTTGCAACCACACCATCAACGGGAGGGAGTACACAATGTGATACTACCTTGCCGATGGTATATACTCGGATTGGGCCACATTTGTGAAACCATCAGGGAGCCAGGGAACAGGGTTGAATCTGAGTTTGCAAAAGCATGCACACTCCGAGGTTCAACCCGATTCTGGGATATGGATACACTCAACGATATCATGATCACTTGTGTGATTCTACACAATATGATCATCTACGATGAGAGGGGTTTGAACTTATCATTTTTCTTTGATAATATTGGCACTCGGTGACATAGGCATCCCAAATGGGCCTGCCAACCGGGGTTTAACAAAGGCCCACTATCCGAAGAATAAGAAGGTTCGAGAGCCCAAGATATATTAAGGAAAGTAGAGTTGTAATAGGAAGTGTTGTTTGATATCTGGCGGGATGAGTTAGAAACCATCCCGGACTCTGTAACTTGTACAAAACGAAACCCTCGGCTCCACCTCTTATATAAAGGGGGAGTCGAGGGACGAGAAGATCATCGAATCATTGTACGCAAACCCTAGTTTTCATAATCGTCGAGTACTTTTCGGCTGAAACCTTCGAGGTCTACTTGCCCTCTACTTCTAACTAAACCCTAGCCTACAATCCATAGGCATTGACAAGTTAATCCCTTGTCAATTGGCGCCGTCTGTGGGAATTAGAGGCGTAAGGATCTGATCTCGATGACACGTTCAAGATCTTCGACATCGTCAACCGGAAGCAACACTATGGATCGAGGTAAACAGATCGCTGCTGGTCTTGTTGATTTTGTTCCTCACCCACCCTCCCGTTTGGATGCATATGCGTATCGGCGGAGCCCTCAGAATGACGTTCGGAAGGTTTCACTTTCGCGTCGAGAAGGAAGGATCGTGTCGAAATTCCGATTTCGTCGGGATCGTCGGCGGTCGATTCTGATTTTTCAAGCTATGCATCGTCAACTGAGTCAGAAGAAGAAACTTCGGCAACACGTTACGTCAGCATCAGAGCAAGAGAGAAACTCGCCAAAATCTTCAGCAACACATCGTTTGAGTCATCTGCGGACTCATATATAAGCGATGGCTCAAGCGATGTCGACAGTTACGACTTCATCGACAAATCTATCACAGTGGGCAAGGTCTTCATCAATCTCAACAATGATGTCACCAAACCCAACATAGATCGGAGTACAAAATATCATCAGATTTATGCTATCGACAATCAAGAGGAAACATCAGAGGCTTTCGACGATTTGGGTAATCCTTTTGTCGATACCTCAGATCTAAGGAGAGGTATGGGCACTAAATATGTCGAGCCCACACCACGTGTCGGAGTTCAACTTCCACGAGCAGCACTGGGATAGAGCGGCAAAAGCCCTAGATGGTTCGGAGCCAATGACGACAACCGCTACAGCTCAAGAAGCTGCAAGCTTATCAATATAGGCTCGCACGAACTGCCCGAGAAATAGAAAAACAGACGGCTGAGTTGAACGGGAGAAAGGAGGCAGCTTACGCATCCGGCGGGAGAAGGGCGGATCTAAGTGGACAATCTAGAGTTTCGGGTGATAGCCACGGGGAGGCTCGGAGCAGAGGAAGATCAAGGTTACAACACATACCGAAGCGAAAAGAGAGCACTTGGTTCAAAACCTCGACATGTCCTTTATGTCGATAGATACAAGAGGAAATATTATCCCTAAGACACCGGAAGGCTGGGTATATGGCGACACAAGCTTACATCCTTGCATCCAGGCCACCCCCGGGAGATCCAGGGAAACATTATACAATATGGCGTTAGCAGGGTTGGAGCTATGGGGACAGCGTTCGTAGCATCGCCTCCCGAAGGAGCGGCAAGGCAAAATAGTCCACGACACTGCGGCGGCAACGGTGGCGGTTCTCGAAGGACCAAGCGGAGCAAGAGACACGGGAGCACAAGCAAGGGTCGATAGAGCGAGACAAAGCAGAAGGGATCATCGGCAATCCCGGAGCTTAACGACGAGGATATGTGCGGCTTGCCGTGCTTCACAAGGAGAGTACGAAAAACTCGAGTCCCGTCGGGATTTAAGTTGCCCGATCACTTCAAAAAGTTCGACGGCCTGCAAGATCCGGAGGGCGGCTAATTGATTACCTCGAGACGGTGAAGTTAAGCTGGAGGAACTAGAGCAACAGCCATGCAAAGCATTCAGGTGCACTTAAGTGGAGCCGCACGATCTTGGATCAAAAAACTTCCGCCGGGGATCCATCGACAAGCTGGGAAAGTTTCGAGGACGTATTCGTCAAGAACTTCGAGTCCACGTGCAAAAAACTGCGTCGTTAGAAGAGCTGAGAGCGTGTCGACAAAAGCCGGATGAGTCAATGAGAAAATACATCCAAAGGTGGAACATCATAAAAAACTCGGCAGAAAATATATCTGACGAGAGAGCAATAGATGCGTTTGTCGCAGGAATCAGGCGTGGAGATTTTGTCGAGGACTTGGGAAGAACCAATCCAAAAACAGTATCCGCGTTGATGGAGATAGCAAATAGATGGGCAGACGGAGAAGACGCTGTCCACAATAAACGACACGAGGTCGCCGAGAGGAGGACCGTGGTCGAAATTATCAATCGAGCGACGATTTCCTCGGCGGTATCCAAACTATGATGCCCCGGGGCAAATTTCGGCAGGATTTCGAGCAAACACGAGGAGGAAACAACGAGAGATGATTATCGGAGAAGCAATGAGCAGCGAAGCGATAATAGGGCGACTCCGCAACGAGACAAAATAGTGGGCCGAGGTTTCCAAGACCTTTTGTGTCCCCCGAAGAAATGCTGAACGGACCGTGCCGGATGCACTTTTTCCTCGACGACAACGGGAAAAGACGGTCGGGGCACTGCAGAAGACTGTCGAAATTTTCAGGCAATGTTCAGATATGCAGAAAACGCTCACGCTCGAGCAGCACAGAGAAATCCTCGGGAGCCCAGGAGCGAAGTTCACCTACCGCCACCTCCCGCGATTACAGACGACAATCGGCATCAGCTCAGAATAGCGGCAGCACCTCCACCACCACCTTACGTTGATCCTAACTCAAACGGAGCGGTGTCGATGATTCAGAAGGGAAGGCCGTCCAACAGAACTCAAAAAGTAATCTCGAGACAGGTGTTCATGGCAGAGAAAATGCCTCCACCAACAGTTGAGTACCTCAATTGGTCAGGGCAAGACATCGGCTTTACCATAGCGGATCACCCGCAGCAAGTTCCTCGACCAGGCGGTCGGCACTTATTACGCCGGCGGTTATTGCGGGTTTTGATGTTTCTCGAGTATTCATAGATGGTGGCAGTAGCTTAAACCTTATGTATGCAGATACATTGAGGAAGATGAACATATCCTTAGCAAACTTGAAGCCAACGGACACAAGGTTCCACGGCATCACACCGGAGAAACCAAGTTACCCATTGGGAAAGATCAACCTCGACGTTCAGTTCGGAACCAGAAAATTATAGAATCGAAGCTGGAGTTTGAAGTCGTGGATTTTCCATCGCGGTACCACGCTTTGTTGGGACGACCAGCATATGCTAGATTTATGGCGGTACCACACTATACATATCTGTTGTGGAGATTGCACTGGACCCAAGGGACCAATCACGGTCAAAGGGAGTTTCGCCTTAGCTGATAAGTGCGACAAGGATTTCCATCGGTTATCAGAAACTTTCGGGATGCAAGCTGAGTATTTGGCGTCGAAAAGCATGGCTGATTACGACGTACTGCCAGACGTTGGGAGGCCAAATAAAGAATCAACTTTCAACACAGAGAAAAATTCTAAGGAGGTGCGGATTCACCGACGGACCCAAAAAAGACGACATCCATTGCAAACAACATGGATATCGCATAGGAAAGCGCGCTCGTCGAGTTCCTCCGTGAGAAGCTGGAAAATCTTCGCATGGTGTCCAGCTGACATGCCGGGAGTACCCAGAGAACTTGCCGAGCACCACCTAAATTTGGATCCATCAGCGAGAACAATCAAACAACCTTTGCGGCGTTTTTCGGAACCAAACCGCAAATCTATCTTTATCAGAAATCAATCGACTACAAGAAGCTGGTTTCATCAAAGAGATATTCACAGAAGCCACATGGGTAGCAAATCCCGTGATGGTGCCAAAGAAAAACACTAAGGTCATTCGCATGTGCGTCGACTTTACGTGTCTCAACAAACATTGTCCAAAGGATCACTTCCCCCTCCGAGGATCGAGCAAATTATCGACTCCACGGCTGGATGCGAACGTCTCTCCTTCCTGGACGCGTATTCTGGTTACAACCAGATCAGGTTAAAGAAGAAGATGAAGTAAAGACCGCGTTCATTACACCTTATGGCGTGTTTTGTTACAGAACAATGCCCTTTGGTCTAAAAAACGCGGGAGCAACATATCAGAGGATGATGCAAAAGTGCTTGGCGACACAGATTGGGAAAAACGTGCAAGTATACATCGACGACGTTGTCATCACATCAAAAGAAGGATCAACGCTGATAGAGGACCTCAAGGAAACGTTCGACAACCTCAACAAGTTCTGCCTGAAGTTGAACCCGACGAAGTGTTCCTTTGGTGTCCCAGCAGGGAGAACTCTTGGGGTTTCTAGTCTCAGCAAGAGGGATTGAAGCAAATCCCGATAAAATACAAGCTATTGTAACAATGAGAAAGCCAACAAAGTTGAAAGAGATACAACGAGTTAAGCTGGGCGAGTCGCAGCTTTGAGCAGATTCGTCGCCAGGCTAGGAGAAAAAGCGTTACCATTTTACGCTTTGATAAAACAAGGAGACAAATTCCGGTGGAGCGAAGAAGCCGACGAGCTTTCGAAGATCTGAAGCGCAAAATCTCGACACCACCAATCTTGGTGGCACCGAAGGAAAAGGAACCTCTCCTGTTATATATCGCAGCCACGCCCCAAGTGGTGAGCACGGCAGCTAGTTGTCGAAAGAGAAGAAGAAGGAAAACTCCACGGAGTACAGAGGCCAGTTTACTTCGTCAGCGAAGTTTTATCGCCGTCAAAACAAAGGTATCCTCAGTACCAGAAGCTAGCATACGGAGTGTTCACAACAACACGAAAATTGCGCCACTATTTTTCGGCACACCCAATCATAGTGGTCAATGAGGCTCCTTTGTCAAATATATTGAACAATCCAGAAGCTACGGGTCGTGTCTCCCTTTGGGGAATAGAACTTTCCCCTCGGGACATCACGTATGAAAAAAGAAAAGCAATCAAGTCGCAAGTTCTGCCGGACTTCATCGCAGAGTGGATGGAGCTGCAAAACACAGGACCCCCAGACGTGTCGAGAACCTGGACCATGAATTTTGATGGGTCCAAGAGAGTAGAAGGAGCTGGAGCAGGAGTCATACTTATATCACCTGAAGGCGACAAATTGAAGTATATCCTTCGGATGACGTTCCCTAACGCATCTAACAATGAAGCAGAATATGAAGCCCTCATACACGGGATGAGGATGGCGAAAGCATGCGGTGCAACTCGACTAAAAATCTTTGGCGACTCACAATTGGTGGCCCGACAAGTTATGAACCAATGTGATGCGGTCAATGATAGCATGATAGCATACAAGGAGGTGTACAATGAACTCGAGAAGCTATTCGATTGATGCGAAGTAAATCACATCAGTAGGTTGAGCAACGATGAAGCCGACGTCCTCGCAAACATCGGGTCGCGGTGCCTCCCAGTCCCGCCAGGAGTGTTTTGGGAAGAAATATCGGAGAGATCTACAAAGCCAAAAAAGTGCGAGAAAAAGAAAAAACTTCGACACCCCTCGCAGAAACCACGGAGGATGAAGATGAACAAGAGCTTGTGATGATGGTACAGGTTCCTTGGATGCAAGCATATGTATCATACATCCTCAAGAAAGAAATACCCGACGATCCAGTTGAAGCAAGGCGAGTAATTCGACGGTCTAAAGCCTTCACGGTGATCAAAGGAGAACTATACAAGCGAAGTATTTCAGGTGTTCTGCAAAGGTGTGTAACACCCGAAGAAGGAAGAGTAATTTTGAAGGATGTGCACGAAGGAATATGCGGCCACCACGCGAGTAGTCGAGCCATCGCAGCCAAGGTTTTTCGGGCAGGATTCTCTTGGTTGACGGCAATCGAGGACGCCAAAGAAATAGTAAGGACTTGCGATGCGTGTCAAAGGTTCGCCGCAAAACCTCACTCTCCAGCAGCGAGAACTAGCACCAATACCTTTGTCGTGGCCCTTTGCACAATGGGGACTCGATATGGTGGGCAAGTTACACAAATCATGGCCGGGAGGAAAGGAATACATGTAGTAGGCTGTCGACAAATTTACAAAGTGGATAGAAGCGAAGCCGATAAATTCGCCGAGATGGAGCATCCGCAGTAAAATTCATAAAAGGCCTCGTCTTCAGATTTGGAGTGCCTCATAGCATCGTCACGGACAATGGCAGTAACTTTACATCCAACAAATTCAAAGATTACTGCAAAGAAGTGGGTATCAAGCTGCACTTTGCGTCAGTTGCACATCCTCAAACCAACGGGCAGGTCGAGAAAGCCAATGGCATTATCTGCAATGGCATCAAGAAACGCATGTTGGGACCACTAGAAAAAGCTCGACATACCTGGCCTGAAGAACTACCAAGTGTGTTGTGGAGCATCCGAACAACACCAAATACAGCGACACAAGAAACACCGTTTTTTCTGGTCCATGGCGCGGAGGCAGTACTTCCAATAGAAATAGAGCACGACTCCCCTAGAGTCACAGCATATGATGAAGAAGCTTCAAGGACAGCATTGGAAGACGATGTAGACGCACTCGACGAAGCTCGAGACGAAGTATTATCAAGGGTCACCAAATATCAACGGGACTTGAAGAATTACCACGGTCGACGTTTGCGGCCAAGATCTTTTCAAGTGGGGGACTTAGTTCTTCGGCTCACGCAAAAAAGTCATGAAAAACTCGAGTCACCATGGCTTGGTCCCTATATCGTCACGGAAGTAATTGGAGGAGGAGCATACAGGATAAAGGACAAGAAGACAGGGGTGAAGGAGCAAAACCCCTGGAACGTGGCGCAACTCAGGCGGTTCTACGCCTAGAGCTAAAATATAGTCCTTGTAAAACTTCAATGTACTTGAAACGCCCACGAGTTTTCGAGACGCACTCTTTTCCTTTTCGGGGCACCGAGTGGGGCCGGGAAAGGTTTTTAATGAGGCGGGCTCGTGGTGCTGCAATATAATAAAGATAGTGGAGATATACTTCTCATTTTTCGACACGCTCGGGGGCTCAACGCCCAAGTCTTAAAATACATACAATATAGATTCACTGAAATATTTCGCCTTGGTACATTAATACCTCGCCAAATATAAAAAACGGAAGCCAGCAATCATAAATATAGTGTACACATCAAAAATCTTAAGTGCTTTGGTCTAAGAACCTCGCAATACAAATATAGAATTTCGACATCAAAGGTACTCGAAGATTGGCAATCCATCCAAGGGACAAACAAGGATGTCTTATTACAACAGAAAAGATAGATTTCAAGGAGGAAAAAATAGTGCAACCTTCGCCCAGTTAGGCTCGGGGGCTTCAACAACATAGAGGACCTCAGCAATATACAATAAATTCCTTCGGAAATATAAAAAAAAGAGGAGGGAAAACAAAAAAGAATGAGATAGGAGGTTTCCAATATAATACAAGTCAGTTAAATCCCAAGATAGTATCTACGGACAAGCCCCTGGTTGTTTTATGTTCAGCATAAGAACCCTTGGTAAAAAACTCCGAGTCCATCCGAAGAAGTTCATCTATCATCGATTCGGCCACGGGAGCTACCATCGCATCGATTGAGTCAATATCATTTTTCGACGCGTTTTCTTGGCCAGGCAACCAGCAACAATCTTCGTCGGGTCCAACTTTGGATAACGGATGTTTATCATAATCATGGAAAATCTCGCTCCAGCGGTGAGTTGAGCCCGCACAAAGTTATGGATGCGGGAGCATCTCTGAATACCTCCAATAATTCGGGAAGAGTTTTTGGAACCTCGTTTCGCGGAAATAGATTCCTATAGACAAGGGTTAATGTCGCCGTGCAAAAGCTGAGAAAATCGCGCACTTGGCAAGCACGATCTTGGAACCTAACAATTTGTTGGGTTCGTTCGGGAGTGACTGAGACAAACACCCATGATTAAGGGAAAGATTGACAAGAAGATTTGTCCGCTCATTCACTCTCTGATCTTCGGCAGCAGAATCAAGAACTGAGCCTGTTAAAGCAACAGGGCAAGAAATTGGAAGAAAGGCACAGCAAAATAAAGAGAAGGCGCCTTGAGGTTGCAAAAACGTACCTAACATATCTGTGCTAGCTTCCGAGCGTAGCTCAAGCATACTATTTTCTCGGGTTGTGGCTCCTTTCGCTTCTAAGACAACGAGCATCCTTAGCAGCCATAGCTTCTTGGGCTTGTTGAAAAGCAAGTTGTTCTCGTTCGGATGCTTTCAGAGATTGTTCCATCATGGCCAAAGTTTGTTTCTTCATAGATTGAAGTTGTTGTCGAAGTTCTTGCAAATCTTCCGACAAATGTCCGCTTGATGAACTCTCGAGGAGATTATGGTCGACTAGTACTTTCTTCGAGAAGGAAGATGCGAGGTGAAGCAGCGAGCGAGAACAAGGAGGGGTCGAGTAATTATCAAATATTAACCTGGAAAAGAAAGGCCCGGGATCAATGAAAAGCACGAAGGGAAATTTCATTACTTGCTAGAAAATTTACACGGACATTACAAAAGAAAGTTTTCCGAGGGGACTAAGAGGGTAATTGTCGCCAAGGCTAAAATGGCGACAAGAGCAAAAGAAACAGAAAGAAACAAGGAGGCATGCAACTAGACCTCCGGCCTCGACGAGCTAGGAGTCGAAGATGGCTTGATCCCGAGATATGCCAGGATCTTCTTCGTGTTGGGCTTGGCCGCCTTAATCAGTGACTTCCATCTCGACTGTTCTATTTGATCGGTGTCGCCAACCTTCATCCGATCAAGAGTCCGTTGGCTGTCGGCAACCGAGCAACGATGATTTTCGACGACCACCTTCATATTTTCATGACGCATCTTCGGTCCAAGGTCTTCAGATGAATTGAAAAGCTTGGCAAGGGCAAGGAAAGTCGAAGGTTCCTCTTTCTTCGGGAAGAAGTAGGGGAACAACGCCGACAAACCTGCACGCGGCATTGGCCACGCCTTCACGAATTTCGCGCCCATGAAACTCCGAGAAGAGAAAGTGCGTCAAGGAGAGGGTCATTGACGGGATTCTCCAGATCAAAATCTTGGTTTGTTTGGGCTGCCACACGAGACAAAACATTAGTCGAAAACCAAGAAACAGGAAGTACAATAAAACAGAAGGGATTGATGATATTACTCAGCGTACGTCGACTTTGCGACTTCAAACGCTTGATGATCCCTTGCTCACGTGCAGCTTGTGCGGCTTTCTGCTCGTCTAAAGCAGATTCAGCATCTTTGAGCCTTTTCTGCAGTTCCTCGACACTAGCAGCCTTTGCTTTGGCATCATCAGCTTCAGCTTTAGCTTCGCTAGCGGCAAGTTCGGCTTTCTCGCGAGCCGCTTCACTATGCTCTAGTTTGTGAGCAAGTGCGTCGGCACGCTTGTTGGCCTCTGCAAGTTTCTCTATCAAGATAAAAAAGGGGAAAGAAAGATCAAAAAAAAAAAAATCGCGACAAACAAAAAGGAGCAAAATTCAGGAAGAACAGTAAATATAAAAGTTATTACCTTCAGCTCTTCTGGCATACTCGCGGTACCCAATAAATTGGGACCCGATGCGGATAAGATCCTTGATCATAGGCTGTCAAAGAAGAAGAACGAAGGGGAAAACATCGGCATTAAAAAAAGTAAGGGTCTAAAAAAGCAAAATAGAAGAAATATAGACATCGACAAACTTACATCATCCAAGAGTTGCGACGAAGAGCTGCTCAACTCGAGGGGAGGCTCAATGATCATTTCAACCCTTGCCCTTTTTGGTGAAGGGACAAGGGGCTTGAAGGAGGAGTAGATGTATCAACATTTTGTTGAGGAGGCGACGATTCTTCTCCTTCAACGGGTTTCTCCGAAATAACTAAAGTATGTGACGTGCTCGTTCGAGGAGCTACGTCACGAGTTGGTACTTCTTCCTCGTCATCACTTGCGAGTGAGGATCAAATAGCATAAAAAGCAAGACAAGGAAAAACTTCGACTAAGAAATAAGGGGAAGTCAAGGAAAACTTACGAGCTGACGAGGGATTCAATATAAGGATCATAAGCTGCCTTCGGATGAGAAGGAACAACTTCTTCGGCTTTGGATGTGCCGGAATCTTCGGCATTACTCCTCTTCCTTTTCTTCTGTGGAGAAACGGCGGGAGGAGGAGATTGGACCGACGTAGTGTCTTCGGAAGATCCCGCAGATTTTCGAGAGTCCACGGGATCATTCACGAAGGATGGAGCTTCTTGATTGTCATCAGTGACAATGCCCATTTATTCGACTTCTCCATCCTCAGGAAGAGGAGGAAGGGAAGCCATAGTAGGATGATTCTGCAGGAAAATAGCGGCAAAAGGAAAAATAGAGGAATATCAATACAATGAGATGCAGAGAAAATTCAGAACAAAATAAAAATTCGAGAAGGCAAAATACCTCGGGAGTGGATTGGTGGAGCTGTATGGCTCAACGCGACAAGAGGAAGGAATAGGATCCTTCTTGCTCAGCGAGGTGATTCTTCGAATAAGCTTCTCCAAGTCCTTCACAGAAAGATCATTGGAGAGCCTATTGGCGTCATTGGCACCAGAATACGTCCAAAGGGGATTTTGCGAGCACGAAGAGGCTGCACTCTAATCCTAAGAAAATAGGCAGTGATTTGGACACCGAGATAACTCTTTGCCTCGAGTATTTTGGAGCTGATGAATACGAGACATAAGAGCTTCGTCGCCTTCTTCTCTTCTTCGGAAGCTTCGGCGTCCCGAGAGTAGCGGCGTTGAATTTTTGCGTTTCCGTCAAAAGGAACTATGTTGTGTTCCACGGAATTGGCACTTTCTTCATGTATATAGAGCCACCTTTTGCGCCATCCTTGGACAGAGTCAGGAAATTTGACGTCGAAATAATCGACATCGGTTCGGACACAGATAACTACACCACCTATGTTGTAGGTGGCGTTGTGAGCGCCATTGCGGTGAAGGCGAGAAAATGCGCTTCCAAAGAGCCCAATTAGGAGCGACTCCAAGAAAGCATTCGCAAAGCGTGATAAAAATAGAAATGTGAAGGATGGAATTGGGGGTCAGCTGGTGCAGCTGAATCCCATAGACAAAGAGAAGACCGCGGAGGAAATCGTGGATTGGGGTAGAAAGGCCGCGGATGAGATGATCAACGAAACTAACCCGGTACTCCATTGGAGGCTTGGGGTAGCTTTCTTCGCTGGGAAAACAGATGGCGTCTTCCTTCTTCATCAGGCCAAGCCTCTTCAGCACATTGACATCTTGATTGGAGATTTTGGATCTCTCCCACTCAAAATCCTCAGCGGCCATCTTGGATTCCGGAGTGCTGTGGCGGGTGAGTCGCGTACGCGGTGGCATCAACAGCACTGGAAAAGCAGTGTTCGTGCGTGCGGAAGATCAGAAAGAGTTGGGCGCAGGGGAGTTCTTGCAGAGGGGAGCAGATGTGCGGCGCAAGCGAAGGAGTGGATGGAGGTTGAAGAAAGGTTTATATAGGCTTCGGGAGAAGTAATGAACCGTCGGATGAAGAGATCGTGTGGTGAAAAGAGATCCAGTAGATAAGAGGGTAAAAAGGTATTTTTATGGAGATAGAATGGAACAGGCGTTACTGAACGTGCGCCAGGAAAAGCGGAGGACGTGTGTCCCCCACTTGCACGACGTGTCAACGTGGTGGGAACAATGGACCCACAAGGCGGAAAAATTTCGACTATTAACGAGCTGAAGAGAATTTGACAACGGAAAATATGTCGACAAGAAAAATAAAAGGAGAATGGCGACGAGGAGAAATTATTTGAATACTTCGGGAGCCTTTGGTCGGAAACAAGTTTTTGCCCAAATGCTCGGGGGCTACTTCGATAAAAGTAAAATTTCGACTATGGCAAATATAGAAATTGTGGGAGCCTACAACCAAGCACAAGTTCTTGGCTGTAGCCTCGGGGGCTACTCCCATCGGGAGCGCTGTTCGCGCACCCGAGAGATAAAAAAAAAAGAAGAGAGAAAGAATATCGGGAGATAATGGCAATATAGCGACAAGGTGGACTAAAATGTTAAGCCTACAACCAAGCACAAGTTCTTGGCTGTAGCCTCGGGGGCTACTCCCATCGGGAACGCTGTTCGCGTGCCCGATGAAATATAAAAAGGAAAAAGAAAGAAAGATAGAAAAGCAAGAGAGTATATTTCGAGTTATAATTAACTCTACATATACTCCCATCGGGAGATTAATATAAGTCATATTTGACTCGATAAAATGTGCCATTCCAACAGCCGGAAAAGCACTCGACAATATATTCTTAGAACGCCAAAGTTGCGATCAATTTCTGAATGCCGCAAATTTGCGAAGGTAAGACCCCAGATCCATTCTGCTGGGCGTGGCATCGCCGAAGACTGCGCTCTGCTACTTTTATCCGTATCAACAGATACGAAGAAAAATCCTCACGGACGCGTTAGGTACTCGATAAATTTGAGCCGGGACTCGACGGAATGGTAAGACCTTAAGCGGCACCTGTCGAAGTTTGCACCGAGTATCCCGAGATCATGTCCAGGGACGTGATCTTGAAGTAGGTTTTTGCGGATTGCCACCAGAGCAGTTAACTAGTACCTGATCCGTCAGATGAACTAGCCCCAACTACCAATATCCCTGTACAATATAGAAATTTATATAAAGAAATATAGAAAAGTTTAAATTGTTGAATAAGAATAAGCAGTGGAGATTTTCCTTGATTCTACGATTCAAGCAAAATCTCGGGGGCTACTGACATAGGCATCCCAAATGGGCCTGCCAAAGATAGTACCCGGGGTTTAACAAAGGCCCACTATCCGAAGAATAAGAAGGTTCGAGAGCCCAAGATATATTAAGGAAAGTAGAGTTGTAATAGGAAGTGTTGTTTGATATCTGGCGGGATGAGTTAGAAACCATCCCGGACTCTGTAACTTGTACAAAACGAAACCCTCGGCTCCACCTCTTATATAAAGGGGGAGTCGAGGGACGAGGAGATCATCGAATCATTGTCTGCAAACCCTAGTTTTCATAATCGTCGAGTACTTTTCGGCTGAAACCTTCGAGGTCTACTTGCCCTCTACTTCTAACTAAACCCTAGCCTACAATCCATAGGCATTGACAAGTTAATCCCTTGTCACTCGGCCCTGGTCAAACCTTCTAGAAATCCGGATATTGTTCAGGCTTTTCTTGAAACATACCGTATAATTGAGAATGATAATTCAGAAAAATAGCTTCAGAAAGATCTCATTCGCCACCATTGGCAGAGGCACGACAACTAGAATTTATTTGTATTTCCAACCATTTGTTATTTTTTGAATTATTGTTGTATCATTTGATTCATATTGTCTCAAAACATTTGTTGTAATTCGTATTATTTTTTGTATTATATGACAATAAACATTTGTTGTAATAATTTGGATTATTTTTGTATTGTATAAAACATTTGTTGTATCAATTGATTGATTGTGATATTTGCAAAACCCTGTGTTGCGGTTTTGTTTGCGGGCTGAAAAAGGATCGCACGGGCTAGACACGCCAAACGCGGCCCGTATAACAGCATATTCTCGAAATTCACACATAAGACAATAACTTTCATTTCGAAATTCAAAAAAAACTATTCACCTTGGAAAAGAGAGATTTTTTTTGTTTCTTCGTATAGATTTAGTTTCTTCAGATTCTGGCATCACTTTATGGGTCTAATAGTTGAAGCAAATCAAACCATAAATATATGTAATTGATCATCAGTTGATCATGATCACTGATTCTTGCTATGTGTTATAGCATGTGATTTTGAGATTCACCTTTTCATCACACTTTTAATATCCTACCAATATACATGCGTCGGCTATGGTCTATAAGCGTGCGAGTCTATCTCCATATACCTTGATGCACTATAGATATTGCCTCACCTTAGTCCTTCGTTTTAAAAACTACCTTTTAGCGATATTTAATTATGTTAAGAAACTTAAATTCATTTCCTGTCAAACACACAATATAGTATCGAGAATACTTTTGCTCCCATTTCCTTTTGCAAAGAAAAAACTCGTTGTCCTTCTTAATGAAACCAAACATTTGACCGCTTCATCAAAGCAAATATCCTAGCTTCTTATGCTTACTCTAGACAAAAAAAAAATGGCTCTCCGAAGTTCAATGTTTGAGTTGCTAACAGAGCCTACCACCCTGGAACCCTCCGAAGTTCAGATACCTTAACAACAACCTCTTGATTGGAAAAATCCTCGTACTGTACCATATACTTCCTCCGTCCAATCAAATATGTCTCAGATTTGTCAAAAGTTGAATGTATTTAGGTACTATCTAGTGTCTAGATGCATCCGAATTTAGACAAATCTGCGACATGTTTCATGGTGAAAGGATATGGAGCCATCATGTGTGGTTTTGGTAATTGATGACAATCTCTATGGACTAATGGTTGTATTGACGTTCTCTCTTAGGTCATGTCCATAGGCAATGCTTGATCCATATATTGATCTCAAGGTTGCAAGATGAAGAAGGTCAAGTGCGATGTAGAAGATCAAGTGCAATGTAGAAGATGAATGAAGACTATGTTGAAGAGGGATGAAGACGGTGTTGAAAAGGGATGAAGACGTTGGCGTGTATGTTGAAGTTAGGTGAATATGGTGGAATGTACAATGTTGAAGAGAGATGAAGATGGAGCTTACCGGCTCGTTGTTCTTGATAGGATAGTTGGCCTCTCTATCAAGAAGGCTCTCGAATGCATCACTTGGTCGCATCGTCGGGGAGAGATCAAACCCTTGCATGCATTGCAACGTGTTTCTTGGTTGTTCTTGGTTCTTATCCATGATATGTTTTAGAGCTTGTGTTCATTCTCATGACAAGCTCTAGCTTATCGGAAACGGATTCCAAATGCATCACATGTTGCGTGTTCGAGTTAGATGATTTTCTCGGTTTACCATATTGAGAGCTTGCGCCTTGATACGTCTCAAACGTATCTATAATTTTTGATGCTCCATGCTTTTTTACACCAATTCATATATGTTTTATTCATACTTTGTTGCACTTTTACATGATTTCCGGCACTAACGTATTAACAAGATGCCACAATGCCAGTTCCATGTATTCTGCTGTTTTTGTATTTCAGAAAAACTGTACAGGAAATATTCTAGGAATTGGACGAAACAAAAGCCAAAGTCAATATTTTACTGAAACGAAGCCGGCGAAGTCTGAAGGGGGGTTGAAGAGGCGCAACACGGCGCCCAAACCACCCCTAGGCGTGGCCTGGACCTGGCCCGCACCTAGGGTAGGTGTGGGGTCACCAGGCACCCCACCGACTTAAATCCTCTGCCTATTTATATATCTTCTCGGGAAAACCCTGAATATACAAGTCTCCGCCCACGAAAAGTTTCGTAGCTCCGTCGCCGTTGCAGACAAGATCCGGGGGATAGAAGTCTCTGTTCCGGCACGCTGCTGGGACGGGGAATTGCCCCCGGAGCCATCTTCATCGACTCCACCGCCATCTCCATCACCATCGCTGACTCCCATGATGAGGAGTGAGTAGTTCTCCTCGGAGCTGAGGGCTCTACCGGTAGCTATGTGGTTTATCTCTCTCTCCCATGTACTTCAATACAATGATCTCATGAGCTGCCTTACATGATTGAGATCCATATGATGAGCTATGTAATCTTGATATCGTTATGCTATTCAAGTGGATTTTACTTATGTGATCTCTGGAGACACCTTGTCTCACGTGTGTAAAGGTGGAGTGTGTGCACCGTGTGGGTCTCTTAGGCTATATTTCACAGAATACTTGTTCACTGAATTATGATCTGAGTTGGATGTCTCTATGAAATTATGGTGTGTTAGTACCGTCTATGAATGCTCAAAGTACAGCGCGGGGTGTTTATTAGTACTTGGGAATACATCTTTAAGGTTTGGTTTTGCAGCCCTACACGGTGAATTAGTGTTCGTTATCCAGCCAAAGAGTAGTTCAAAATAGCATAGTGAGGTGCTTATATTTATATTCCTTTATGATATCATTGTTGAGAGTGACCACTAGTGAAAGTATGATCCCTTGACCTTGTTTCCAAACATCGAATCACCGTTTATTTATTTTTTTACTGCATGTTTACTCGCTGCCATATTTATTTCAGATTGTTATTACCACTCATATTCATCCATATCACTTGCATTTTTCTATCTATTCGCTTAACTAGTGCACCTACACATCTGACAAGTGTATTGGGTGTGATGGGGACACAAGAGACTTCTTGTATCGTAATTGCAGAGTTGCTTGAGAGGGATATCTTTGATCTCTACCTCCCTGAGTTCGATAAACCTTGGGTGATCCACTTAAGGGAAACTTGTTGCTGTTCTACAAACCTCTGCACTTGGAGGCTGAACACTGTCTACAAGAATAAAAGCGTGCGTGTATATATCAAGCTCTTTTCTGGCGCCGTTGCCGGGGAGTAATCAAGACACTCCATCATGCTTAGCATAGGTTGTTGTGTAGGCTTTGTGCTTAATAAGTAAAACATAGTTTTATTCCGCTTTGTTAATCTCTCAAATAGAAGTTTTATAACTCGCCTATTCAGCCTCCTCAAGGCGGCATTCTTGGATATTCACATGGGACTGAGGGAGTACTAGTTCGATGCTAAACTTTCGTTTAGCAACACCGCTTTTTAAACATTCAACATTCATTGGCAGTTCTTGCTAGTAATCCCAACATATTACTATACTAAACGTGAACAGGTTCGATTTATCTCAGAATTTTGAGGCCTTCCCATGATTAATATGGTGCTAACACGTATGCTTATTGCATGTTTTGGTTAATGCTAGGTTTCTTCTGTGTACAGTTTGGATACCCTCTAGCAATTCGTGTGGGCCTCCTGCAATGCTACCACGTATGTATTTTGATTCCCTGGCTTGGTGTGCTGGTCTTGTACGTGTAGCTTTGTAGTAGAGATTAGGCCATACAGTAGTGTTCAATTGGCATGCGGTGAACCGTGTCATTGTTTTAATGTCTCTTGTGGGACAGATGTCTGGGGTCCTGTGTATATCTGTTGTGGTCAAAGCGATAAAGCCACCGCTTATTACTGCAGAGAGCCCCCATCTCTCCCATCTTATCTCTCATGTGCTCACTTCCTCCACCGCCGCCGCCATCCTCACCCAGCGCCGGCATCCTCCTCTTTTTCCATCGACGCAGCAGCACCTCTCTCTCCCAAGGCGACTAGCAGCGTGGTGGATCAGCTCAGGCGCAACCTCTCCTTCCCGAGGTGGACGGCGGCGCAGAGGAGGACCTCAGGACGCCTTTCCGTATCCCTCCTACGACGTCGATGGCATCGTGCTCACTGTCACGCGCAGTGATGAAGAGGAGGCGGAGGGAGCCGTCTTTGTCTGTCGCTTCCTGCAGCGTATCGTCACCCAGCAGTTCGTTCCGATGACGACGACGGCGTCGCCTCAACAGGCAGTGGAGCGGTACGTCATGGTTGGCGCGACAGGGACAGGGACAGGGCCATGGGCGAAGAGCCGGCGCAGGCCTCGGTCCAGGAGCTCGCAATATGGCGGCGTCACCCTCTACCGCGGCACCGGCCGCTGGGAATCCCCCATTTGGTCTTGCTCTCTCCCCCTTTGTCCAGGGATACTATTAATCCTATTTTTTCTTCAATTTTTCAGCGAACATGGGAAGCAATTGTATCTTGATGAGTTATTTCTTCTGTGCAAAAACGTCTTCTCTTACCCATTTGACTGATACCAGGGATTGGAGTTCAGGTGCGTAGGTGAGTTATTTCTTCATGTATCACAAATTTCTTCTCCAGTTTTCAGCATTTGTCATTTTATTCCTCTTTCCAGTTGAATTTGCAATAATGATTAGATGATAGACAGTGCAAAGATTCAGGTCTTTCAGCAACGGGAAAACAATGTTGTGGCAAACAATGAACTCGACCCTGGAGGGCTCAATCGGCCATTCCCGCCTGGCCTACCACCGTGGTCAGCAAAGGGAAACAAGACATTCATCCATGAGGGCGGCGAGCCGGTGATAGACGCGGACACGATCACTGGCTTTTGCGAGCACTTCTTCGCCAAGCACGAGCTAGGTTAGGAAAATTTTATTTTCTTGATCTGGATGTACAAGGTACCTATATGAGTTATCCTGTTAGACCCATATCTTCCAGTAATGGCACACACAATCATTGATATTATGCATGCTGTGATTTTTCCTTTTTTATGAAAACTACAGAGAGCAAATAAGTAATTTACTCGCTTTCGCATTTTCTTGGGTAGAAAGTTATCATATCTCTTTTTGTTAGGAATGCTTTGGAGAATTCTCCTTTTTAGGATACGATTCCAATGTTTAGTTAGCACTAAGCATCTATACAAATGACTTTGTAGCTTATCTAGATAAACTTTGATTCGAAAGATGTTTGCCGGTTGCACGCTCATAATCTTTCAATTCTTCTTTACATTATTATTTCATTTTTTGCTAAAATTGATTAGAAGAAAAGAGGAAGAAAATGGGTGAGAAAACCTCATTATTTTTTGCTAAAATATTCTTCCACCAGTAGTTGACTATGGAAATCAAAATTAATGGACATCATTACTTGTGCCATGCAGATGAAGACCTGATTAGTTTACTAGGCATTTATATATCTGAGTTTAGTATATAACGTCTGCTCTATTTTTCTTTTCTCAGCATAAGAAACAAGAGCTAGATGTTATATCAGTACATTTTGTAACTTTTCTCTTTGCTACCGGCCATAGAGCTAGATCTGATCAATACCAAGTTTAACGTATTGGTCAGATCATACTTACACAAAGTACCAATTTTTAGGGAGAGAGCTACGTACTGAACATTCTACTCACCAAGCTGATCACTAGGGAGCACTGGTCGTATCTAGCTTGCAAAGAATGCTCAAAAAGAACATACAGCAAGAACAAGGTACATCAACATCGTTACAAACCTTCCCTCCCGTTCTTAACTTCACAAGTGTTGTATCCTGTTCCTGAACAAAAAAGATTAAACAAGTGTCGATTTGTTCCTCTTTTTTGATGCTTTGGAAACCAATTAATTTTGCAACTGCTCCCAAAAAAGGAAGTAAAATGCAACCAAATGTTGGATTCTCTGCTGACACACAATGCTTGAGTCCACTAAGGCATTTTATGCAGACACCCCAAGTACTGAAAAGAAAGTTCATCTATAAGGTCAACACATCATATTGCTTCATAGTTATGCCATTAATAGAACCCATAAGACCCTTTGATCGTCGTGCCACTTGGTGTTGAAAAAATCATTTCCTGTCTCTACGTTGTGAGAACTCAAACTTTAAGAGTTATAGTCACTAAATGGTTGGAGAACAGGTGATAAAGACTCGGCAATTGGGAAAAAAATGGGTGTTCTTTCGTTTAAAAGTATCTCTCCGGTGAAGCAATATGCTCGGCAAGGTGCTTCATAATATATTGCTTTTATCATTAGTACAATATCTCTGCCACTGGGTACACCATAGATAAAGGTTCGAGAACGGTGTCAACTTAGTTCTATAACAACGCATTATCACAGCTTCTGAAAAAACTATCTAGGAGGCTTTTATTTCGAGGGAGTTTGATAGTCAGCCTAAACTGAAAAAATAACTAGAACTACATTAGTCAGCCCTGAAAATGTAAAGTTTTCTTTTAAGTTGAGAAGCTTTGCAACGTTTAGCCCTGAGAAGTTGTATGTATCTCCTTTTATCATTATCTTCCACTTTGCACTACATGCGACTTGAATTGTTTACCCAGAATATGGATTACGATAAATTTTATTAGAGGGGCTCATACATAGATTTGCAGATTATTGCTTTGCCATTGTGGTCTTTTGATGTATGTATCACTGATTTTTTATTCGTCCTTGATACACAGGTTACAAGCTATTTCCATGTGTTTTCTAGACATCATGTTATGAAAATACTTCATATATGTATAACACCCCCTCCCTTGTTGGGAAAACATTATAGTCAAATACATACTTCGGTGAATTGTTTCAAACCCTGAATACCTACATTTACCTTTGGATAGTACTTTGTCATTCTGGGACCAGGAAGCATGAAGAGGAGAAACACTCTTATGTATATGCAAAGGGAAGCAGTATATCTTTACAGTATGTTCTTTTTCTCATCAAATCTGTATTCTACATCAATATGATACTTTCTTTGAGATCCATTGCACGTTTGACATTAAGTAAAAAAAGATGCCAACTTATTTTGTAGTTCATTGAAAGTAAAAAATTCCAATTCAATTATGCTAGCTTCCATATTATGATATAATGTTACTCTGCGTCTCTGCCATGGTGCCATACTGCCATGTGTCGGCCATGTTTAGTGAAACAAATAAGCGATAGTCCTCTTGAGTGCTATAAAATAAGTTAGCAATAATCCTATTCCGATGTCACATGTTTATCCAAGGATTATTTCATTTAGTACATACTCTTCTTCAGGTATCAAAAAAAAAATCCTCCCAATAAATTAGACTGGATCCTGAACATTTTGATCTTATTATTTTCTTCTCCTATTTTGTTCCTTATGTATTGCTATGTCATTTCAGCCTACTATCTTTCTTGAACATTTTGGCCTTTCCTTTCATTTCTTCTATTTAGTTACTTATGTACTGCTGATTTTATTGAATAAGCTATTAATGTTTTGGGCTAGGAGGTTACATTTTTGGAAACCAATATAGTTTCTCATTTCATCTACTGAAGTTGACGCTGATTATAGCTGCATTTCTCTATTATCGTCCTAACCCTTCTGTGGGTTTCATTTTCGAATTGACAACCTGGTACACAAAGACATGAATGAAAATGAGGTATAACATGAACTTAGAAGTTTAAACCTACTTCAATCTAGAACTCTCAAAGATAGCACAAGTCCTCTATGTTGATTTTGTTCTCCATGCAGTTCAAACTTCTAAGTTACATCTTCTTGAATCATGACACAACACTATAGTTCTAGATTGTTAAACAGTTTTTAATTGCAAATAACACATTCATTAACTAGACTGGTAGGTTTTCATTGAATCATTATACTGCTTTACCTCTACTATTAGTCCAAACTTCGAAGTCTGATCTTTTTTAAGTCATCGAACACATCAAGGGAATCACCGTGGAGTTCACCTGGTCCAAACACACCAGGGAAGCCGCATGGGCTCTCTATGTCAGCCAACCAGATGGCGATCGAAAGGATCCTCAGGCAGGATGGTGATGGCTTTGCCGACGATGATGAGGCAGGATCCTCCTCCGGGGAAATATGAGCCACGCCAACCCGTAATCACTCTGTCAATACTTTTCTTTTTTGACAATGAGGATGATGACAGCAAGCGGTGATGTCCCTGGGCCAAGGAGGTACTTATCCTAGCTTAGCATTTGGTTCTTTCATTTGAGTTTTATCTACTACATGTGTGTTATGTACCTGATTTCATTGCCTTCAGCTATGATCTTATCTATTAAGCGCATGTTACTGGAGGAAATAAACAGTTCAAAATGCCAACTCTAGGGTGTTGTAGATGGCAGCTCCATCTGTGTATAGGGCTCCACGTGTGTCCAATTTTTTTTTACTTTTGATATGTTTGTGTTCTTATGTAAAATTTTCATTACAATTTTTTTTATGTGTGATACTGTTCAACTTGCACGTTGTAATCTATATAACTTTTTCTTATTTTTTTATTTCCTATGATCAATGTGTGTTCGGTTCATGGTAAAGTAGACCGTATTTGCAACAATAAAATGGTTAGTTTCGAATGCAGAACACATTGCTTAATCTCTGTTCCTACCATGCCTCCACTGTTTCTACCACGCCTCCAAATCCCTAACGGAACGGAGCTAAACATAGAAACATTATTTATTCTTTAATTTCTTACTCGAGAATGTCATTATTACCATCGTAATTTATCATGGAATTATCGGTTATTCTTCAACTCCTGAATATCTTCAGGGTGCGGCGTGCCGCCGTGCCTTTCTTTGCTAGTACTCTTAAAGGCATGTACAATGCGCAGCGCACGGCACAATCAGTTTTCTGGTCAACTAGCGGTTGCCTTTTGGGATTCTGGCACTCAGCGTCACATCGACACATACTAAGAGCATGTACAACGCGGGCGCTTAGCCCAGGCGCTAGGGTCAAAATCCATGTTGTTATGCCAAATTCCCATCCGAGCCAGGGATTTGGCTGGCGTCGACTCAACTTCTTGCGTCGGTAAACAAGGCCTGGCACTTCGCTAAAAGTAGAATTTCGTGGTATTAATTTTAGCTCGTTAAGCGTCTACCTAAGCCCTCTGAGTTGTACATGCCCTAAAGCAGTGAGCGCTTAGTCTTTTTTTAAAACCAAGGACGGTCCCTATGGACCTAGGTGCTTCTCATTAAAAACAACGATGCGGTAAAGATTACAGAGATCCATATCAAATAGAACTATTACAATCTGGGCCTCAACATGTAACATCCCAAAACTTCAAAACACACCAAATGAATTTCCCCTAGTTCCAAATTTTGGAACCAACAAAAACTTTTATTAAAGTAAGTATGATACATAGTGATCTTGCTTAATTCTTGTGTTATTGCTATGATTGCTTGTTATTAGTATTTGAAGTAATTTTAAACCCTAAACCTCACCTCTTCTATCACCATACTAGTTAAAATAAAATAAAAGGAAAGTAAATAAGAAAAAGGCATATGTGCCTATGGCTATAATTATAGATCTTTACCCTAGATTTTTCCACATTATTTAGAGGATTGGAAATGCTTCATTAACCTTATATAGTACTTCTTAAATCATTTCCAAGATGAAACTAAAGAAAATAAAAAGAAACAAAACAATGCCATAGAGGCATATGAGATTAAAATAGCACATTTGTGAATTTAAGAAAATTGACCCTAGGACTTGTTGTGAATGGTTGGATCACCTCCATATATCATTTCAACATTCAACAAAACCAATTGGGTCAAACCAAGTCAAATTAAAAATAAAATACCACATATGCATAAAAGCATATGTGACACATAGGCTTTTCACCAAACATTGACCTAGGTCTCTAAACCTTGACCAAATGGTGTGAAACCATCTCTAAACCTATTATAACACTAAATGGACCCTAACCCATGTCCAAGTAAGGCAAGAACAACCCTAGTACAAGTTTATGAAAATTTGACACCTCATCTCTTATGTATTAAGGCCAAATTTGCAAATCTTGAACAAGACCCTTTGATTTAGTTTCAATGCTCTTAAAATGTTTCTAAACTCATAAGAACCCCATTAGAGTCAACCAAAGTCAAATTAAAGGGAAAGAAATCAAATAGGGAGAAAATTCCCAAATTTCCCTCACATACACATTATGCCAAATTACAAAACTTCAACCAAGGCCACCATTGCTTGATCTCTTGCTTGTAGAATGTTCATATATGATAAATAAACACATTTGCATCAAAGAAACCAAAATTAAATCAAAGAAAATCTCTAACTCAACATACATGTGATAATGGTCATGTTGCCACTTTATAAAATGTTCCCCACTTTACCCCTCTGTATTTCTCAACTCTCAAACTAAACTTGGTCAACTATGACCATGTCATCCAAGACCATGTCAAGGTCAACAACTTTCATGTTGACCATCTCTGCTAATGTTGACTAGGTTGACCAGTAAAGACAGGGACAAGTGGAGACTTTAAATCTATGTGAAGATGGCCCCATTTTGGAATTCTTGTAAACCTTCACCAAAATGAGCACCACCACCATCATTCCATCACTCTAATTATATAAAAGAGATGCACCAAAAAGAATTTCAAAATTTAAATAATTTTCTCTTGCGGGCATTTGATCAAACACCTTGCTAGCCACTTTTTGGAAATATGAGACTAGCTACTATCCACCAGATTTTGGACTACACCACTTTTGGTTTGTGATCATTGTGACCTCCTGCATCCCCTGCATCAGTGCATGTACTTGCTCATGTCGATTAAAGTGAGGGAAACACCTTTTCTTCACCATGCCGTGAGCATGCACACACACACACAACCCTCCTCTCCGGCCACCATCTTGGCGCCTCTCCTTGTCCTCGGAGCATCTATACCCCTCCAGCACCTCGACGGTACACGCCCGGCCGACGCCGACCACGCTATCGGCCGGAACGCGCGCGCCCATACACGTCCAAGCACGTGCCGTGAGCACGCTCACCGTGCGCGGGACACGCCAGCAGCGGCGAGCCGGGTCGTCGCCTCGGTCCTCCCCTCGCCTTGCCCTCGTACACGCGCGCCCTACACCGCACCCGAACCCTGCTAGACAACCACATAGACTCGCGGGAACCCTCTAGCCATCGCAATGATCCGAGCTCCGCCGCCACGGTACTGCGAGCACTCGAGCATCGCCAGCACTCCCTTGTCCTTCCCCTGACGTACCTGCACGCTCATTAGCTCCGCCTAGACGACGCCTACGCCCTGCGCCTCCTAGCCTGCCCCTTGGAGCACCGGAGACGCCACGCCATGGACGACCTCCACGGTACCCCCGCAGCACCTCGACCCCCTATAAAAGGAGGCCGCTCCTGGACGATCACAGCACACCAGCCGCCTCCCCTCTCTTCTCTGATCATCCTCGAACACTTCCCCTCCTCAATTAGACGCTAGCTCGCCGGAATTTGATCGGAGTCCGCCGCCACGCGCAGCTTGACGAAGACGACGATTCCGCGCACCCCCGAAGCTCCCACGACCACCAATCGACTCGCCGTCGTCGACAACGTCGATCGCCCGCCTCGCCAAGTCCTGCCTGAGCCCAGGTACGCCGCCGACGACCCTCGCTGCCGCCGGTAGGGTTAGCTCTCCGGCGAGCTTGGTCGAGGATGAGGACGAACCTCGGCCGTCGATCAACCTTTTAATCCAACGGCGCAGCTTACTCCATACCGCTTCGGCGAGATTAAGCCACTGACGGGTGGCCCCTCACCTGTCGTGCAGCCCGCGTGTGCCGGTCACACCGCTGGGCCGGCCCAGCCTGTTTAGTCCGTTAGGCCCGTTTCGTTTTCCCGCGTGGCCCGCAGATTTTCAAATTTGGTTTAATCCATTTAGTTCAAATCCAATACTGCAGCACACTTCAAATTTGAATAGTTCAAATTCTACAAATCCAAATTTAGCAAATCAAAATGTTCTGGAAAGCTTATGAATTGCTCTAACTAACCCCACTGGATTCAACCTCATATGTGGTGTAGTTTTTGAATAGCAAAAATGACAAAACAGAGACTTTTCAGTAGTCAAATAAATCTTAAAAATCAACCAATTTGAATTTTGAAGGGAATCCAATTGCAATAATTCACATTTAACAAACTCTAATTTACTATGTAAAAATATGATATATGTTCTGTACATGATCATGGGCTAGAATCAAAATATTGGCTATGTAGTCAATACTAGCCCATTTAAACTATTTCAAATTTTAGGAACTTAAACCAATGAGGTGTAGCACCTCATTTAAATCATTCTCACCAGTGATATGAAGTAATTTGTTGACCTTTAAATGCTTAGGCTCATACTTGTTCACTTGTAGAATTTAAATCAACATAGTATTTAAATTGCACTAGTATTTAAATCACATGAGATGATGAATCTCATTTAAACCACTTTTCTCAAATACTAAGTGAGAAGTGTTGACCTTGGTCAACATGGGATCATCCATGGTTATTTGAGAATATGGCATCACCTCAATAATAGTTTTTACTAAATTAGTTACAACTATGTGTTAAATCATATGAGAGGTACTCCTCTCATTTAAATCTTGTTCTCAAGTAATTCAACATGAGGTAGTGACCATGGTCTAATAATCTCATATTGAGTTATTTGGTGGCATCAAATCACTATCATGCTAGTATTAAAATGCATGAGGTATGGAACCTCATTTAAATCATTTTTCTCAAATAATAAGTATGAAGAGGTTGACTTTGGTCAACCTAGGTCATATATTATCCATAAGAGAAATTAAATCTTAAGAAGAATTCAATGAGAGGAAATTATTTCTCCAAACCAAAGAGAAACCCTAATTTCAACTTTCAATGAGAGGAAATTATTTTCCTAATATTAAATAAAGAAACCCTAGCATAATTTGTGAATAAATGTTAAGTAGTGATGCTAAATCATTTGAGTGAGCCATTAAGGCTAATTAAGAGTACTTAAGTATTGTTTGGTGATTGTATCCTTGTATTCGTTTTTAGACGCTAGTACCGGAGACTATCAAGAGGAGGAGGTATTCTACCAGGAGGAAGAGCCAGAAAACTTTGATCAATACGCCAATCAAGGCAAGCTAACACTCTTGCAAGGTTCCCTTGTGCAAAGCTCTACAAGAGCAAGGCACCAATATTTTTACTTTATGCTGAATGCTCCTATCCCAAGTTTTTACTTTACAAGCTTTTCGAAATTTTGTTTATCAAAGTTTACCTTTTTGATTCATGATTCACTTGGTTTAGGGATAAGAGTAGAGCAAGAACATCAAAGTTAGCCTAGAGCAAGACAAGCTAGTTAGCACCCCTCATGACTAGTTGCTAGTGCTAAACAAATAAAATTGGCTACTCTAGATGGGATCATGTGAAATGAAATGACTTTGAAAACCTTGGAATGATGATTCATTCTATTGAAAGATTTTGAAGGTGAATATGACTGGTGAATGACTTGGTGAATTTTACAAAAAACTGATGGTTGGGTGCGGATGCGATACCATTCCAATTTGAAAGTACCCCCACAATACCCAATATGGGTAAGGGCTTAACTAGAAATTTATGTGCTTTAGTATGGGTTCCCTCTAAACAAGCGTCATCGGGGTTAGGCCGAGGGCTGCCTCTACAACAAACAAAACGATGCGATATGACGTGGAATGAGGTGAATGTCCGGCCCAAGCCCCGTGCGAGTTCCCGGGTTGATCTGCGGTTTTCACCGGGAGGCCAAGCTCATGGGGAGAGGTGCCTATACTAGAGTATGTAAGTGAAAGGTTATGGTTGGTAGTCCGCATACGGAGTATGGTAAATCAGGGCCGCTTAACCCCGACGGATTATTGCAAATATTGTGGCACAAGTGTACGACCTCTCGCGAGTGTAGAACTATTCGAATAGCCGTGTCCACGGTTATGGACGGTTGGAAAGGCCATACTGTTCCGTCATCAGGATCTTTTCAAAAATGTGACATATGACCTGGTACTTGAATTTAAAAGGTGAATGGTGACTTTAAATTGAATCACAACAGAGTTGTGGGAATGACACTAATGTTCCCACTTGAGTTAGTTTAGCAAATGAAGAGTCTTTTCTAAATGTTTATGAAATAAACTTGGCTTTATGCAAATAAACTTAGAGCTTAGCACCCCCTTACTATAGTTTATAGTACTTACACTAGTATTAGTTTGCGAGTACTTTAAAAGTACTCATGGCTTTGTCCCCGGCTATTCAAATGGCCGGACTATGAAGGTGAACAAGCAGTACGAGGAGGATGGACAGCGGGACGTCTACGACAACTAGGACCGCTCCTGACGTCAAGCGTTGGCCTGTGGATTAGATAGCCACTATTACTTCGCTTCCGCTATTTGTGATGTTCGTTGATCGATAGATCAACTACTATTGTAATATTAGATCATGTGATCTACCCTTGTAAGACGATTATGTGTTGTAATAAATGATGACTCTATGATATTCAACTATTATGTCTCGCAACAACAATATTCCCGGGATTGCGATGTATGGCATAATAGGCATCCGGACTTAAAAATCCGGGTGTTGACAAGTTGGTATCGAGCCATTGTTTGACCTTAGGAGACCCTAGTTAGAATGGACGTCCGAAAAACTTAGTTTCAAAACAAAGAAAGTGAATATTTCTGAAAACTTATTCTCACCCTTATCTTAAGATCTTTTCAAAAGAATAAATCCATGCTCTACTTTTCTTTATAATTGTACATAAAATTGCACACTGGATCACTTCATTAACTTACTTATCCTAATTGCTCACAGATGGAGTACCAATGGGAGTCCTATCAGCTTGGTTCCGGAGGCGACCTAAGGTTCGAAAAGGAGTTGAAGCAACTGGTTGACCATCTAGGACACCCGTATCCCGAATTCTTCGGAATACCCCTCAAAGCCCAGTTAGGAGAACCACCTCAGTGGGACGTTTCTACTGATCTACGAAGGAAGCTTGATGCCCCGGTATGGGAAACCATATGGTTTTCTGTAACGGGAAACACTTGGAAGGAAGGGCTAGACAAAGCTATGCAAGAAGCAATTTCCCGTCTGTGTGGACAAAATGAGGACAAAATCAAGAACACTCGCTTCATCTACTACCCAAGACATGACTCCATGGGAAGACCGATGACCATGCCCCCACCACAACCAAAGATGAACCCCTATGAAGCCCCTCAGGACTTCAGGCAGTACAAAACCCTCAGGGATTTGGACAACGCCCTCGCCCCTCGCCAAGCACATTACCCGTGAAGACGCAGAATTCCACCCTGAAGAGTAGTATCACCCAAGCACTTAAGTAGGTGTGAGTTGTATCAGGATCCCCTTGTATCGTAGAGCGATGAATGGTTCTTCAAACCAACGGTGTGTTAGCTTTGTAATATGTGATGTTGGTATGAATGAAAAAGTGTTGTTGGTTTTTACCCCCGCAACACTACTCAAGTTTTCAATTTATGAACTTCTTAAACTTTAAACAAAACAAACCCTAGAAATTTCCTCTTATCTTATCATCTACATCAATGTTCAGATGGCCCCACCAACCCGCAACACCACCCAGGATGCCATGATGCAACTGCTGCAGACAATGATGGCAGACCGAGAAGTCGAGAGAGCTGAACGCCAAGCCAACATAGCTGCACTGCAACAGATAGCTCAGAACAATCAAGGCCATGGAAACAACGATCACCCTGGATCGAAGCTGAAGAACTTTCAGCACACCAACCCACCGATGTTCAACAAGACTGAAGAGCCCCTTGATGCTGATGACTGGCTCCAGACCATGGAGAACAACCTCGAAGTTGCGGGAGTTGAAGCCGCAGAAAAGTACCGTTCGCCACCCACTACCTCGTCAGGACCCGCCGAGCCTGGTGGACAAGTGCCCGTGCAATGAATGCGGGACAGATAATGACATGGGAAGACTTCAAGCTGAAATTCAGCAAATACCATGTGCCCCAAGGACTGATCAAGAAGATGAGAGACGAGTTTCGTGAACTCAAGCAAGAAAGGATGTCGGTGGTAGAATACCGCGACAGGTTTCTCACTCTGTCAAGGTACGCCCCGGATGAGATCGACACCAATGAGAAGAGGAAGGAAAGATTTCTGAACGGACTGCATGACGAGATGCAAACTGTGTTAGTGAACATTCCGTTCGCTGACCTCGAAGCCCTCGTAGACTCAGCCATACGAGATGGAAGGAAAGCTGCATCAGTGCCAATGAGAACCGCAAACGCAGAATGATGAACCAGAATGGACCCCACCATACCCGTAAGTACCGCAATAACTCCTCTGGAGGATTCACCCCAAGATACAACAAGCCCCCTGCCCAGAATAATCGCCCCAACTACACCAACAACAACGGAGGACCCCCGAAGCCCGGAGGCAACAACAACAACAACAACAACAACAACAATGACAACAACAACAACAGCCACCACAACAACAACAACCCCAACAGCAACAGCAACAAAGGGAACAACAACAACACCAACACTGGCCCGAGGACTGGAAACAATGCCATCCCCGTCACCTCGAAGGACAAGTCCACGATCAACTGCTATGAATGTGGAGTTGTGGGCCACTATTCCAATGAGTGCCCCAAGAAGCTTGCCAGGATTGCCGCCAATACCGCAGCACCTGCTCAACAACAGCGTCGCTTCGCAGGCAGAAGGAACCAGAACAACAACAACGGCCGCCTCAACCACATGACTGCCACTGAAGCTCAGGAAGCACCACAGACCATGACAAGTATGTCTTCCTGTTAATCAAAATGCTCAATCTCTCTTAGGAACCTAACTTTTCTTAAAATCTCGGGACGAGATTTGTTTAAGGGGGAAGGGTTTGTAACATCCCAAAACTTCAAAACACACCAAATGAATTTCCCCTAGTTCCAAATTATGGAACCAACAAAAACTTTTATTAAAGTAAGTATGATACATAGTGATCTTGCTTAATTCTTGTGTTATTGCTATGATTTCTTGTTATTAGTATTTGAAGTAATTTTAAACCCTAAACCTCACCTCTTCTATCACCATACTAGTTAAAATAAAATAAAAGGAAAGTAAATAAGAAAAAGGCATATGTGCCTATGGCTATAATTATAGATCTTTACCCTAGATTTTTCCACATTATTTAGAGGATTGGAAATGCTTCATTAACCTTATATAGTACTTCTTAAATCATTTCCAAGATGAAACTAAAGAAAATAAAAAGAAACAAAACAATGCCATAGAGGCATATGAGATTAAAATAGCACATTTGTGAATTTAAGAAAATTGACCCTAGGACTTGTTGTGAATGGTTGGATCACCTCCATATATCATTTCAACATTCAACAAAACCAATTGGGTCAAACCAAGTCAAATTAAAAATAAAATACCACATATGCATAAAAGCATATGTGACACATAGGCTTTTCACCAAACATTGACCTAGGTCTCTAAACCTTGACCAAATGGTGTGAAACCATCTCTAAACCTATTATAACACTAAATGGACCCTAACCCATGTCCAAGTAAGGCAAGAACAACCCTAGTACAAGTTTATGAAAATTTGACACCTCATCTCTTATGTATTAAGGCCAAATTTGCAAATCTTGAACAAGACCCTTTGATTTAGTTTCAATGCTCTTAAAATGTTTCTAAACTCATAAGAACCCCATTAGAGTCAACCAAAGTCAAATTAAAGGGAAAGAAATCAAATAGGGAGAAAATTCCCAAATTTCCCTCACATACACATTATGCCAAATTACAAAACTTCAACCAAGGCCACCATTGCTTGATCTCTTGCTTGTAGAATGTTCATATATGATAAATAAACACATTTGCATCAAAGAAACCAAAATTAAATCAAAGAAAATCTCTAACTCAACATACATGTGATAATGGTCATGTTGCCACTTTATAAAATGTTCCCCACTTTACCCCTCTGTATTTCTCAACTCTCAAACTAAACTTGGTCAACTATGACCATGTCATCCAAGACCATGTCAAGGTCAACAACTTTCATGTTGACCATCTCTGCTAATGTTGACTAGGTTGACCAGAAAGACAGGGACAAGTGGAGACTTTAAATCTATGTGAAGATGGCCCCATTTTGGAATTCTTGTAAACCTTCACCAAAATGAGCACCACCACCATCATTCCATCACTCTAATTATATAAAAGAGATGCACCAAAAAGAATTTCAAAATTTAAATAATTTTCTCTTGCGGGCATTTGATCAAACACCTTGCTGGCCACTTTTTGGAAATATGAGACTAGCTACTATCCACCAGATTTTGGACTACACCACTTTTGGTTTGTGATCATTGTGACCTCCTGCATCCCCTGCATCAGTGCATGTACTTGCTCATGTCGATTAAAGTGAGGGAAACACCTTTTCTTCACCATGCCGTGAGCATGCACACACACACACAACCCTCCTCTCTGGCCACCATCTTGGCGCCTCTCCTTGTCCCGGAGCATCTATACCCCTCCAGCACCTCGACGGTACACGCCCCAGCCGACGCTCGACCACGCTATCGGCCAGAACGCGCGCGCCCATACACGTCCGAGACGTGCCGGTGAGCACGCTCACCGTGCGCGGGACACGCCGGAGCGGCGAGCCGGGTCGTCGCCTCGGTCCTCCCCTCGCCTTGCCCTCGTACACGCGCGCCCTACACCGCACCCGAACCCTCGCTAGACAACCACATAGACTCGCGGGAACCCTCTAGCCATCGCAATGATCCGAGCTCTGCCGCCACGTGCATTGCGAGCACTCGAGCATCGCCAGCACTCCCTTGTCCTTCCCCTGACGTACCTGCACGCTCATTAGCTCCGCCTAGACGACGCCTACGCCCTGCGCCTCCTAGCCTGCCCCTTGGAGCACCGGAGACGCCACGCCATGGACGACCTCCACGGTACCCCCGCAGCACCTCGACCCCCTATAAAAGGAGGCCGCTCCTGGACGATCACAGCACACCAGCCGCCTCCCCTCTCTTCTCTGATCATCCTCGAACACTTCCCCTCCTCAATTAGACGCTAGCTCGCCGGAATTTGATCGGAGTCCGCCGCCACAGCAGCTTGACGAAGACGACGATTCCGCGCACCCCCGAAGCTCCCACGACCACCAATCGACTCGCCGTCGTCGACAACGTCGATCGCCCGCCTCGCCAAGTCCTGCCTGAGCCCAGGTACGCCGCCGACGACCCTCGCTGCCGCCGGTAGGGTTAGCTCTCCGGCGAGCTTGGTCGAGGATGAGGACGAACCTCGGCCGTCGATCAACCTTTTAATCCAACGGCGCAGCTTACTCCATACCGCTTCGGCGAGATTAAGCCACTGACGGGTGGCCCCTCACCTGTCAGGCAGCCCGCGTGTGCCAGTCACACTGCTGGGCCGGCCCAGTCTATTTAGTCTGTTAGGCCCGTTTCGTTTTCCCGCGTGGCCCAGTATTTTCAAATTTGGTTTAATCCATTTAGTTCAAATCCAATACTGCAGCACACTTCAAATTTGAATAGTTCAAATTCTACAAATCCAAATTTAGCAAATCAAAATGTTCTGGAAAGCTTATGAATTGCTCTAACTAACCCCACTGGATTCAACCTCATATGTGGTGTAGTTTTTGAATAGCAAAAATGACAAAACAGAGACTTTTCAGTAGTCAAATAAATCTTAAAAATCAACCAATTTGAATTTTGAAGGGAATCCAATTGCAATAATTCACATTTAACAAACTCTAATTTACTATGTAAAAATATGATATATGTTCTGTACATGATCATGGGCTAGAATCAAAATATTGGCTATGTAGTCAATACTAGCCCATTTAAACTATTTCAAATTTTAGGAACTTAAACCAATGAGGTGTAGCACCTCATTTAAATCATTCTCACCAGTGATATGAAGTAATTTGTTGACCTTTAAATGCTTAGGCTCATACTTGTTCACTTGTAGAATTTAAATCAACATAGTATTTAAATTGCACTAGTATTTAAATCACATGAGATGATGAATCTCATTTAAACCACTTTTCTCAAATACTAAGTGAGAAGTGTTGACCTTGGTCAACATGGGATCATCCATGGTTATTTGAGAATATGGCATCACCTCAATAATAGTTTTTACTAAATTAGTTACAACTATGTGTTAAATCATATGAGAGGTACTCCTCTCATTTAAATCTTGTTCTCAAGTAATTCAACATGAGGTAGTGACCATGGTCTAATAATCTCATATTGAGTTATTTGGTGGCATCAAATCACTATCATGCTAGTATTAAAATGCATGAGGTATGGAACCTCATTTAAATCATTTTTCTCAAATAATAAGTATGAAGAGGTTGACTTTGGTCAACCTAGGTCATATATTATCCATAAGAGAAATTAAATCTTAAGAAGAATTCAATGAGAGGAAATTATTTCTCCAAACCAAAGAGAAACCCTAATTTCAACTTTCAATGAGAGGAAATTATTTTCCTAATATTAAATAAAGAAACCCTAGCATAATTTGTGAATAAATGTTAAGTAGTGATGCTAAATCATTTGAGTGAGCCATTAAGGCTAATTAAGAGTACTTAAGTATTGTTTGGTGATTGTATCCTTGTATTCGTTTTTAGACGCTAGTACCGGAGACTATCAAGAGGAGGAGGTATTCTACCAGGAGGAAGAGCCAGAAAACTTTGATCAATACGCCAATCAAGGCAAGCTAACACTCTTGCAAGGTTCCCTTGTGCAAAGCTCTACAAGAGCAAGGCACCAATATTTTTACTTTATGCTGAATGCTCCTATCCCAAGTTTTTACTTTACAAGCTTTTCGAAATTTTGTTTATCAAAGTTTACCTTTTTGATTCATGATTCACTTGGTTTAGGGATAAGAGTAGAGCAAGAACATCAAAGTTAGCCTAGAGCAAGACAAGCTAGTTAGCACCCCTCATGACTAGTTGCTAGTGCTAAACAAATAAAATTGGCTACTCTAGATGGGATCATGTGAAATGAAATGACTTTGAAAACCTTGGAATGATGATTCATTCTATTGAAAGATTTTGAAGGTGAATATGACTGGTGAATGACTTGGTGAATTTTACAAAAAAACTGATGGTTGGGTTCGGATGCGATACCATTCCAATTTGAAAGTACCCCCACAATACCCAATATGGGTAAGGGCTTAACTAGAAATTTATGTGCTTTAGTATGGGTTCCCTCTAAACAAGCGTCATCGGGGTTAGGCCGAGGGCTGCCTCTACAACAAACAAAACGATGCGATATGACGTGGAATGAGGTGAATGTCCGGCCCAAGCCCCGTGCGCTTCCGGGTTGATCGCGGTTTTCACCGGGAGGCCAAGCTCATGGGGAGAGGTGCCTATACTAGAGTATGTAAGTGAAAGGTTATGGTTGGTAGTCCGCATACGGAGTATGGTAAATCAGGGCCGCTTAACCCCGACGGATTATTGCAAATATTGTGGCACAAGTGTACGACCTCTGCAGAGTGTAGAACTATTCGAATAGCCGTGTCCACGGTTATGGACGGTTGGAAAGGCCATACTGTTCCGTCATCAGGATCTTTTCAAAAATGTGACATATGACCTGGTACTTGAATTTAAAAGGTGAATGGTGACTTTAAATTGAATCACAACAGAGTTGTGGGAATGACACTAATGTTCCCACTTGAGTTAGTTTAGCAAATGAAGAGTCTTTTCTAAATGTTTATGAAATAAACTTGGCTTTATGCAAATAAACTTAGAGCTTAGCACCCCCTTACTATAGTTTATAGTACTTACACTAGTATTAGTTTGCGAGTACTTTAAAAGTACTCATGGCTTTGTCCCTGGCTATTCAAATGGCCAGACTATGAAGGTGAACAACAGTACGAGGAGGATGGACAGCAGGACGTCTACGACAACTAGGACCGCTCCTGACGTCAAGCGTTGGCCTGTGGATTAGATAGCCACTATTACTTCGCTTCCGCTATTTGTGATGTTCGTTGATCGATAGATCAACTACTATTGTAATATTAGATCATGTGATCTACCCTTGTAAGACGATTATGTGTTGTAATAAATGATGACTCTATGATATTCAACTATTATGTCTCGCAACAACAATATTCCTGGGATTGCGATGTATGGCATAATAGGCATCTGGACTTAAAAATCCGGGTGTTGACACAACATATGCAAAATGGACCCTAAATAAAAAAAAGAGAAAAACACAATCAGGTCCAGCGCAACCGCCGACGAACTGAGGACTCGAGCAACGACCTTCCACACTGAAATTGGGAACTACACCACTCGGTTTCAGAAAGAAGCGACGCGTCGCCGTGAATCCTTGAAGTGGCCTCCGATGTAGGTTGAAGGCCCGACATCACCGCGTTAGGAGCAGGAGCAGTCGCCCTACGACTTTTTGAGTCGGCGGCCAAAGCAGAGCCGCCGAGGTTGATCTCAAGGAAATAGCAACACCACAGCTTCCTTGTCGGTCCTCTGCTTCTCCACCGACAACGCCCGGCCACCGCCTTGTCCCGCCACCATGGCGGTCCAAAGGAAGAAGACGAACACCACAAGCGGAGAGGGCCGATTCACCGACGATACAAACCTGGGCCTTATTGTTGACGGAGATGCCGGTGGTGCAGCCCCACTCCATCATTGTCTCCTTCCAAAGGAGCACTGCGAGGAGAAGAACCGCCGCCAACCGTCGCCGAACTTAGCCCAAAAGCCACGACGAAGCACTCCAAAACGATAGCATAACGCCAACAACTAGTACTAGACCAAATCCTAGACTAATATTATTGATGTATAAGGAGGGGACCCTCGCCCTACTCGCTGCTGGCCACCGCTGGAGAGGAGAGGGGATGGGCCAACCGGCCCTGGATCCGGGGGAGCTCAAGCGGCGTACAAGAGGAAAATCGAGAGGTACGGGAAAGCCGGTAGGTGGCATGATCCACAGTGTGCGAGCGCTTAATCTTCTTTTGCTTCCCTAATCATGTAAGCCCCTACATCTCCATATTAGCGTTGCAGCTCATGGACTCTTGCACATATGCTAGGACGATTTTCCTTCCTTTTTTTTTCCCGCTAGCACCCAAAGTAGCGCCACTTGCCCTAACCATACTATAAGTGAGACAACCATTGTCTCGTCCTAGTCAACTCTTTAAATCTATTTGGAAAACCATTTTACAACAAGTTGATCTTTATGAATGATTACAATATCATCGGAACCTATTTATTTTATCTTAGACTAGCAAAAGTGTCCGTGCGTTGCGACGGGTCTAAATTAAATACTCTTCGATTATTTTTAATTGACTTAAATTTAGCAGAAAGTTGTACTGAATTCGAGTCTATTAAAAGAGATCGGAGGGAGTAAGTAGATTTCTCCATATCGCAGAAAACAACTGATTCGTTTTTGTTTCTAAGATTATCATTACAAACAACATAGGTTCCATCTAGATTTCCTTTTCATACTATTTACAGTGTATTTGTTTTCACCCCTTAACTCTGACAAATATTTTCTATGATTCTTGATGCACTTGCTACTTCATAAAGCTGAATTTAATTTACCTTGAACAATCCATGGTTATCATCTAATTCGCATATTATATTTAATGGTTATGATCAAATTGTCATCTTACCTCTAAGTAGGTAAGTAGGTAAGTAAGGTCTTAAAATCCTCTAAGAAAAGATTACATATAACTCTAGAATGAAGGATCATTGTATTCACGCAGACTATACTTGAAACGAACAACTACACATGAAGGCTGGACAATCTTCACGGGCGTGTATGAAGTCGGAAACTTCTTATTGTTTCATCCTGACCATCTAGAAAACCAAGACCTCACTTTCTTACAAGAACCTGCAGTGTTGAGATACACGCTTAATTATTCAGAATGCAACATGTCTTTATCACAAATCTTCAATTACCAAGCAGCTTACGCATAGAATAAACTTATATGGATGGTTTGGTTGAGAGATTGCAGGATTCTTGACGGATTAATTATTTCAATTAGCCATAGCAGATGGTTTTACTTGACCGAACACCATTACCAGGCACCATCTAAATTAATATCAGAAAACTGAAGGTGGCCTGCAGCAACACCATGGGCTCGCGAATAAGTTGTTGGACAGCTAAAAGCTCCCACAAAATTAAATGGCGCAGCTCCTAGGGTTCCACCATTCCCCGGCAAGACCGACGACATGCGCCATATCCAGTGCCAGGAGCACGGATTGGAGCCCTCCAAGGCAGGATCTCAGGTAGATTCGAGGCGAAACGCCTCCTCCCGGCCGCCACCGGAAATACTGCGGGCAGAAGAGCGCTGCCTCCTCTCCATGGATACTTGCATGTGCGAGTTGGATGCGGCTAGCGGAGGAGAGCTCGGGGCATCTGGTGGCCAGGCAGCCAGGCGGCGGTGCTCTGTCCCGAAGAGGACGGCAGGGTCGGGAGATGCGATGGGGAAATGTGGCGCTTTGTTTGTCCGGAGCGAACCGTTTATTTCATTTCGCGGTGGCAGATTTCTGTAATTTCTACCAAAGTAAGGGGCAATAAAAAAGGAACCAACAAGAAGCTATTTTGCTTTTATTATTAGTTATTAGGTATAGATATAGATTATATGGATTCAATTAGGAAATTTGCCATGCGTTGCTACGGTTTGATTTCACTCCTTCATTTTCAGAAAAAAACAATATTAGGATCGCAAATAATCATTATACTTAAATTTTGGAATTGTACTTTAATAATCCATGATCTCGTATAGAATTTAAAAAAAATACGCATGGCAAATAATATTTGCAAAACCTCGTCATGGAATCAATCACTACATATAAGTTTCTTGAAAGTTTCATAGTGGTAGTCAATCAGAATCTTGATTCTTAATAAGAAATGTCAACATACATCAGAAAACATAAATTCATATAGCTCTTATAAATGTTATCCATTCTTATTAATACGAAGATATAAAAAATACAGAAGTAAGATTATAGACATATTTTCTGCTTGATTCAGCAGTAGGTTAGTACTTAACTTAACTGTTGATAATCTAGAAATAGACCTTCAACAATAACAATCTAGAACCAAACCTTCAAAAATAATAATCTAGAAATATGAATTAAAAGCTCCTAATTTAATTCAAAGCTTTGCCTTATTTGCATTACTGTTGTGGGTATACTTCATGGGTGTACCATCGACAGTGGTTAGATCCGGCAAGCCCGGGTGGCCTATAGATGGTGATGAGGCATGTGGCCCATCGGACGGCCCAGTTGCTGTTGATCATGAAGGATGAAGTCCAGCCCAGGATCAGTAAGCCGGATCCGAACCGACCTTCGGAGGAACCCGGATCCGTGGAGGCCCATGAGGAACCCGGATCCAGTACGACGTATATGGAAGGCGGATCTTTGACGTACACGGCAAGACATTGTACCGTAGTTAGGCAATCTGTAATCCGGCTAGGACTCTCCGTGTAAACCCTAGATCCGTGCGCCTTTATAAGCCGGATCCAGGGAGCCCTAGAGGCACAACCACAACTCATTGTAATAACGCGAAAGCGCCCAGATAATTCCAGACAAGCAGCAGTAGGCCCTGTCCTCGTGCAGGTGTTCCGAAGCTGGGTAAATCGCGTACCACCGTCCCGTGTGCACTCCGCCCTATGGCCCCTACTTCTTCTCCCCCTCGTGAGGATCCCTCCTCCGAGGTACCGTCGAATAGGCAACGACAGTTGGCGCCCACCGTGGGGCCAGCGGCGTCTGGAGGCCGGAACCGGGAGGGTTCCGCCATGGGAAGCTGCGACGACACGATCGCGGTGGGGCGTGTTCTTTACGCCGGAAACTTTCCGTTCGTCCCTCCGGACGAGTGCTGGATTCCGGCTAAGACCGACCCCGTCAAGCTCTCCATCGTCCCAATCGGCGGCATCCACATCTTCATTGGCGAAACCGTCGATTCCGACGGGAACGCCCTGGTAAGTAACGCTGACGCGACCGCCGCTGAGCAGGACGCAGTCGCGAAGATCCGATCTGAGTCGCAGGAACTTCCTAAGGAAGATTCCGCCTTAGATCTGGAAAAATCAAAGCCCACCCAATCCGCCCCTGAGCAGGAAATAACGGTGGAAGACCAATGCAGATCCGCCTGGGTCTCCCAGGTGTTAGAAAAGCAAAGGTGTCACTTCGTGCACTTCATAGCCCATACCGCAGGAGCCGCCCCTCAAGAAGTCGGAGCTGGCCCCGTGCAGGTCGTGGCCCCGGAAAACGGCGACGCTCCGGATCAGCAGGAGGCTGTCGGAGAAAGCGATGCCCCGGGTGAAGAATCGATCCTGGGCAACCTGAGCCCAACTTCCGATGATTCCTCCTCCATGGACACGGAAGAGTTCAACCGAAAGCTGGAGGAACTCGGAGGCGGTGAATGGATCGTAGCGAACAAGAGGGGGGGTGAATGGGCGCTACGTCAAGTTTTAGCCTTTTTCAATTTTTAGTGCAACAGAAGATAAATATGATAGCTTTAGCGATGGTGGTGTTCTACAATGATCCTAGACAAGCACAACAAGCAAAGGAACAATCACAAGATAGTAAGAGTAAGGAGCGGGACAACCGGAGGGCACGGAGACGAGGCGATGTTTGTTTCCCGCAGTTCCTCCCACAAAAGGGAGTATGTCTGCGTTGAGGAGGTGCTAGCCTCACACAAGAGACTAGACGGCCACACCACGAAGGAAGGCCTCACCTTCTTCCTCGAGAGAGCTCCACAAAGGTGCTCCCCCTTCTCCACTAAGGCACCGATCGAGGCGTTGATTCCTTCACAAGGTTGGGGCGAGCTCCACACCACAAGGAGGCTCCCAACAATCCATGGAGCTAGTACAACACCAAGCTAGCCTCCATGGATGCACTTCTTCCAAGATTCCACAATAGGAACTCTACCACCAAGATCCACTAAGGATTACCACGAATTGGTGAAATTTCTCTCGGTAGAACGATAGATCGGGGTCTCCTCCACCACTCCTCAAAGTATGGGCAAGATTGGTTGGGTAGGGAGAGAGATCCACTAAGTTTGAGCTCAGCAACAATGGAGGAGAGGGAGAGAGAAGAGCTAAAAACGAGCTGGAGAAGAAGGGGCCTTTATATAGGTCCCTCCAAAATCCAACTGTTATGTGCTGTTTTTGCCTAAGCGGTACTACCGCTTCCTGGAAGCGGTACTACCGCTCTGAGTTCGAATCCCCACAGTAGTCTCCGTTGGTGGCAGCGCATCCGGAGAGCTTGAGTCAAGCACCAAGACCTCAGGCGCGCCCCCGGCTCCTGCCGCTGCCCCCCCCCTAGAAGCGGTTCCACCAGCTCCAGCGGCCGACATCAGAGGCCGGCGGCGCGGGAAAAGATCGTCGATGGTTGGCTAGCCGCGGCGAGTCAGCTCGCCCTGAGAGATGGAGCCAGGTGCAGCCGGCGGCGGCGCAGAAGATGTCCCCGCCCCCGCAGCAGGCGAAGAAAAGGTCGGTGGCGTGCGCGCCCGGGGCGGAGGCTGCGGAGTCGACTCCCTCCTCCGCCGCTGCAGAAGCGGTGGGGATACCATGTCAGGGGCCGAGCCGGAGCCGGTGCCCTTGGAGAATTTGATGGCGGCCCTAGATCGATCAGATAAGAAGAAAATAAGAAACAAGAAGAAAGAAAAGGAATCAAACAAAGGAAATGGGAAAGAGAAACTCACCCGGCTGCTTCCGGGACCGACTTCGGGCCCCTCCAGCGCTGCTTCTTGACTGCCGCCTCGTGCTGGGCGGTGGTCCGCTTCCGCCCCTTGGGTGCAGGCGCAGAAGCCGCAGGCGCCCTCACCGTCAAAGGCACCGCGCGAATCGGCGCCTGGGAAGGCGGCATGTCCACCTCCTGCTCCTCCTTGTCCGGCTACGGAGAAGGCGGCGGGTCGTCATGCCCCTGGGCGGCCTCCTCGGCAGCCTCTGGGCTCTCGTCGTCACCGGCTTGGTCAGCCGGATCAACGTGATCCGGCGTCCACACCTTCAGCGCCAAGTTGCCGTCCTCGACTTGTTGCCGGGCGAAGTTCTGCAAACAACACAGACATATAAGATAAGCCGGCCAAGCAGCCGCAAGCCGGCATTCGGCAAGTTAGAAGAAAGCATACCAGGGGTGGCGGTTCAGCCTGGCTGAAGGGCTCCTTCCCCCATCCCCAATTGTCAGGCAACCGGGCCAGGGAGACGTAGTTGACCCGCTTGGCCACCGCCGCCTTGGAGAGCTCCACCTTGGACGTCCGGGTGGGGTCGAACCGGCCACTCATGTGGCAGATCTTGTGGGCGCGTGCCTGCAGCGATAGCACCCAACAGGATATGTAGCAGCAGAGGAGGTCGCTGGCCACCAGCCGCTCCTCCGTGACGTAATCCCGGAGGAGCTTCCACAGCACGTTTACCTCCACCTCCGAGTCGGCCGACTTGACGCAGTGGCCCCAGTTGATCTTGGCGGCAGGCGGATCCGGCGTGTACTCCGGCAGGTTCACCTAGTCAAACCCCGGGTTCTCGTTCTTCACGTAGAAGAACGCCGTCTGCCACTTCTTCACCGAATCCACCGTTAGGATCCTCGGTAGCAGCGTCGACGAGCGCAAGTAGAGGGAGGCGGCGCCATAGGCTCGCAACTGGCCGTCGGTGGTTTGCACCTTGATGAATAAGAGCCGGCTCCAGAAATCGACATCCGGCCACAAGCCGGCGTAGCCCTCGCAGAAGGCCACGTAGCAGCTGAGTGTGACGATGGCGTTCACCGGCAAGTGGTGCGGATGCAAGCCGGAGAAGTCGATGAAGTACCTAAAGAAGGCGGAAGCCGGCAGGCCAAACCCCCGCTCGAAGTGGGCGCCGAACACCACTCGCTCGCTGGGCTCCGGCTCCGGCGCCACCTGCAGCGGGATCCGGCGGAGGCGCGCGATGTCGTCGTCGGTGATGCTGGAGCCCTCCCACGAGCCGCTCGGGAGTGCCATCTCCACCGAGTTGGAGGAGGCGGAGGACGTCGATGAAGAACTTGACGGCGGAGAGCGCAGCGGAGAAGCACGCGCCGAAGACGAACGGCCACCTGTGGCACCGGAACTGGCGCGCGGCGGGGGCGGATCGGCGGAGGAGCACGCCCGCGTCCGGATGCGAGGAACGGCCGAAGCTCCGCCGGCGAGATCAACGAGCGCACGAAGAAGCGTGAAAAGCAGAGAAAGTAGAGGAGCGATGGCGCGGGGAAGAAGGAGAACTGTGCGGGAGGCTGCCTCGATGCCGCCCCGCCCCTATTTATAAGCCGCAGGCGAGTGGGGGAGTGGCGATCGTGGGCGGAGACGTGGGATTAACTGCGCCCACGATCTCCCCCACGCCGCCGGCAGTTACCAGTAACGGCTGCGCCACGTCACCCACGTCCGCAGAAGATCCGGGGGGACAATGATGTGACCAGGCGAAACGACATGACATGAAGATTCCGTCAGAGCCGGTCAGGTCAGGGCTCAGGCCTCGAGGCGGCGGAGACTCCGGCGCACCCACGCCTTCTCAGCAAGCCGGAGGCATCTCCAACACGTATAAAAATCAAATCCGCAAAACAAAAGCGGCGTCTGGCTAGAGCGGCAGCCGGGTGGACAAGCCGGAAGAGGGTGCAGCCGGCTGGAAGAAAGATTCCCAGCCAGCCCCTCCAGTGCATATCGAACAAACTTATGGGGTCAATGACTAAGTGGCTAGGGTAACCTGCCCAGGTCCTTCTCTACGTAGGACCTCGCCAGCTTTAGGGGCTAATGTCGGCGGGAAGACCCCGGGTATGGCAAAGGACTAGGAATAGTTGGCTCGAGGCCGGTTGGTCCGCGGCAAAGGCCGGCTGAGGAGCAGCCGGCTGGAGCCGTGGCCGGCTGCCTTGCGAGCCGGCTACTCCCAGGTCTACGCTGGCCTGGCCACGACCATCTGCGCTGTGGCCGGGCCAGCTTCTACGAGCCATGTCCGGCTTGGTTTGTTTCCCCCTGGCTGGCTCCCGGCTGGTGAGCCTTGTAGGAGAAGGAACTGGAAATGCGATCCGGGTGCAAAAGTCCACGCTGATCTCATCTCCCGTAAAGTAAGGGGCACTGTGGAGCAATAGTGCCCCGCGTCTGACAGGCCGTCATGGCCTAGGCTGCGCCGTATGGCTACATGCTACCAACTCCGACAGGGACAGCTCCGCACGTCGCCTGGCACGTCCTGTCGCCGCTGACTTCGGCGGAAGGACGGACATGCCTCAACGGTTGGTGACGCCAGCACCTCGGGAAGGAGCGATAAAGCCGGAGCCGGCGGAGCCGGCCAGTAGTCATACAGACTTCTATGTAAAGTGACATCGTCTATATAAGCTGCACTACCCCTCCTACGCGGGGAGACGATCGATTATTTCTCAGTTCCACACTTAGCACCGCTCGGGGAGAGAGACCTTCGTCTACCTCTAGCCTCCCCTCGCAGCCGGATACAGCTCAAGGAGCACAATTGTACTGTGATATTGCTTATACACTCTAGAGCATGAGTAGAGGTGTTACCTCCACAGGAGGGCCTCAAACCTGGGTACGTCGCCGTGTCGCTCGTGCCCATACCCGCATCCTGATACCGCCGTAGATCATATTAGGAACCACGTTCTTTAGCCACCCTATGGCATATGCCGTGACAATACCACGACACCCTTGAGGCCCCGCTGCAAACGGGCTGGTGGGACAAAAGATGTCGTGCAAGTTTCTCCTTGCGAGCACGTACAACTAAATAGGAACACACGCCTATGGTTACTTAGTACTTGGATGCTTTTATCATTGTTACCTGCAAATGCTCATGTCTTGTTTATTATATGAATTATCTTATCCATGCAGCGCCCATTCATCCATCCCTATGCCTACAGTATTTTAACCTGCTATCTACTGCAATCACTATTGCTGTTGTTTTTATTTTATTACTGCTATTACTTCACTACTGCTACTGCTATAAAACTATTACTACTGATAAACTGTTGCGAACAAGTCTATTTCTAGGTGCAGCTGAACTGACAACTCATCTGTTAAGGTTTATAAATATTCTTTGGCTTCCATTGTGTCGAATCAATAAATTTGGGTTTTACTTCCCTCGAAGACTGTTGCGATCCCCTATACTTGTGGGTCATCAAGACTATTTTCTGGCGCCGTTGCCGCGGAGCATAGCTTTATTTATAAGCCCACCTGAAAGTGATACTGTTCGCAACAATTTATTTATTATGGGGAAAGCTCGTGAAGGGAAATTCCCTATATTGCCATCCACTACAAGAAGAGGTACAACTCTGAACACCTCTGTTGCTCTTTCTTCGCCATCTGTGATGAGTAAGCTTCTTACTCCACCACATGCACATGCTACACATACTGCTACTTCTGCTGAATCTTAAAATGCTTCTGATAATTTTGATGATGCCTCTACTGTGCTTGGTGAGAGTGGTTCATTAGGTTCTTTCCTAGATACTATAATTGCTAGAGCTAAACAAATTGAAAACAATAAAATTTCTAATGAAAATAATGTTACACCTCTTAGTTCACCTGAGTCTAGAGAGTGTCCTAGTGATGATCTTGAGGAAACTTATATTGAACTTGATGATGACTTCATTAAAGAATGTCATGCTACTAGAGGTGCAAGTGCTATTAAAAGTCTTCTCGCAAGACGAGCTGTTAGATATAAACTGTCTCATGATGCTAAGTTTGCCACATATCCCATAAACATTAGAGATAAGGATTATGATTTCTCTCTGAATTTATCTTATATATCTATTGTTGAGAAAGAACCATTTTGTGGTACTGAAAATGAAAGTGCTATGGGACATATGAATGAGCTCTCTGGTTTGAGCAACTTATTCTATGATGATATTAAGAAACGCACTTATTTTGTCACTAAATTTTTCCCTTTCTCTTTGAAAGGTGCAACTAAAACTTGGTATGACAATCTGTCTCCTGGATCTATTGATAGTCCTATTCGTTTGATTAATGCTATCTTTCAAAAGTATTTCCCTGCTAGTGCTCAACATTCTTCTTTGCAGAAAATCTTTCACTTTGTGCAGGTAGAAGGAGAGAAATTGCCTGAATCTTGGGCAGGGTTTTGTTCTTTAATTAGAGCACTACCTAGACATCCATTAGCTAAAAATGAAATTCTTGATATATTCCATAATGGACTATGATAAGGGGTTGCCTGATCTTCTCAGTAAGCACGGTGGTTGTGATGAACACACGATGAACACAGTGGAGATAACACGATGAGGAGGTGGAGATAACTTGTATGACGCCGACGAAGTCTCTCGATTGATTCCTGTCACCAGTTCAACAGCTCTCAACCCTGCAAGATATTTCCAACTCCACACACTTGCGCATGTAGCCGCCGACCACGAAGCGGTAAATTGGAACCGTCTAATTTCCAATGGAACAACATATCACACAAAACTTTCAGTAGCAAAACACCAGATCGATGTGAATTGGTGTATAGATTCAATAGAGTTGCAAAGCAATCAAGTATGAACTAGGGTTTATCTTAAACGTGGTCTAAAACTATTATGGGGGCATCTTGGGCACTTATACAGGGGTTCAGGACGACCAGAAGTCGAAAAATGACAATAATAACCGACCCAGATCGGGATCTGGTCGAGATTGACTCAAACACGGCCGGCCTGGGGGGCCGTCGACCGTGCCAGGGACCGGGCTGGCACCGGACGGGGGTGCCAGGTTCCTTGGATAGTGCCCGGATGGCACCGGTCCAGGAGCCGGCGGGCGCCGGGCTCATCCGGCCTAGGAGCCGGTTTGGCCGGGCGTGGGACCGGGCCGGCTGGCATGGCGGCCGGTCGCGCCGAGCGTAGCACTGGCCTGGAATTCATCTTCCTCCTTCGCGCATGCCTCCCTCTGGTCCCTCGCGCGTCCATGGGGTGTCTTCATGTCCAGCACCATGTCCAGCTGTTCTCCTCCTCCTCGTGCGATCTTCCTTTATCCTCGTACCAGATCATACACAAGTCAAAGGACTGAGGTATTATAAAATTCTCATCAATCAAAGTATCGTTTCAGAACAAGTTCACCTATTGTTTTAGTAGCTTTGCACGAGCTCTTGTCATAGGTCCAATCCTAACTTCATTGGTGTCAAGGGTACTCCTCGGCAATGCCCTCCGATTGGGGCTTAGGGTTGACGGAATCCTGCAAGCTGACACGAGACATCGGTTCACAGACAAGCGGGGAGAGCGATTTACCCAGGTTCGGGGCCCTCGATGAGGTAAAACCCTTACGTCCTGCCTGTCTGATCTTGATTATGAAGATATTGGGTTACAATGGGGTGCCGAATAGTTCGGCTGAGATCTCGTCGAGAAGGCTAAGTGCTACGGTGACCTAGCTCTAAGCTTTTGGTGGCTAAGATTGATTGTGCCCCTTGGCAGCCCCTCTCCTGGCCTTTATATAGGAGGCCATATCTCAAGAGGTCTAACCGGGTACGACTAGGTTTACAGTAGTTTTAAATCTAATATTTCCTTGTTCGGCCGCTTCTTTGTCTTGACCGTCGAGGAATCTTCTGGTGCGCCGTCCAAGTGCCTTCATGGGCCTCCAACTAAACAATACGGGATATGGAAATGTCGGTTACCCGAAGGGTAATGCCCACGCCACTAGCCCCCGAGTGTCTAGCCGAACATAGTTCGGGTGGAGACTGAAGCATGTCTCCTTCTGATGTTCTTCTCCTTGATTGTCCTTGTTCATCTTGAACCATCATCATCTTCTTCTGTCGGGTGCGCGTCAGCGCTCCCGATGGGAGTAGCCCCCGAGTCTAGGTACGGATGCTTGCAATCCGCGCGTAGACTCAAGTTGTACCACTCGAACATTTTGCTCTATCAAAGTTTTTCTGCAAGCCTTCATAGGTCATCCGATATATTTTCCGCATGCAAGGGATAATGAGTAACGTGCCCAACCTTTGTTGGTTAACAACCGATGGCAAAACAACGTTACTCTACACAGAATCAAGTCCCCGGGCATGATCCTGGAGTGCAAAAAAGTTATGTCGGGTGCGCGTCACGCGCTCCCGATAGGAGTAGCCCCCGAGTCTGAGCGCGGGTGCTTGCAACCGAGTGCAGACTCGAGCTGATTTTTCTTCAATCCTTTTTTCCTTCGACTCCTCATTCGGTCGGGTGTGCGTCAGCGCTCCCGACGGGAGTAGCCCCCGAGTCTAAGTGCAGATGCTTCGCAATGTGTGCATAGACTTAAGTTCACCATCTGATACCTTTTTATTCATTCGAATGCTTCGAGCATTCTTCACGATGTCATTGATGATGTTTTACTGACATCTTGATTTTAACTGATAAGACGTGACCCGCTGGGCCCATCCTTTCTCTGTCTGGCCCTATTTTAAAGCAATATCCGCCCTTCTCGTACAGTTACCAAGGCGCCCCCTCGATTCCCGCAGCCATCAATGAAAAAAGATCTCCTTAATGAACTGGTAGCAATGACACGTGCCTACACAGCCCTCGAGTTCTCCCTTTCTTAAAATCTCCAAAAGACGAAAATCTCTAACCTTCTCCACACTTGCCGTAGCATCTCCTCGCCCTTCTTCTTCTTCCTTCCTTTGCAACTGCTGCGCCGCCACCACCGCTTTTCCGATCTGCCCCAGATCTCGCAATGGTGAAGAAGAAGAGCCTCACTGCCGCCGCCAGTTCTACTAGCGGTGGCGCCGCCGCCAAATCATCCTCGAATCTTCCGAAGAGGAGCCCTCCAGATGCTCCTCCTCCAGCTCCGGCGCCGCCAGCGCCGCCAGGCTCGATAGCCAAACCTGGGGATTGGCTAGCATCCTCCATCACGAAGCGTGATGAGAAGAGGGCCCGAAGCCTTGGGTTAGTCTCCTCCGACGAGGAGAACGTGATTCTTCCAGGTGCGATTTCTCGGCCCAATCCCCCTGCTGGTTTTTCCGTGGTGTTCCTGTCATTCCTGTATCGGGGTCTCTCGCTTCCTGCCCATGAATTTCTTCACCATCTTCTGCGGACTTACGAAATCCAACTGTGGCAACTCACCCCTAACTCAATCCTTCACGTTGTTGTGTTCATCACCCTCTGTGAGGCGTTCTTGGGCATTGAACCCCACTTTGGGTTGTGGAAAAAGATCTTCTATGTTAAGAGGTACAGCAGTAGTAATGGATCCTTTGTCATCGGAGGAGTGGGGTTTGTGGCTCGTTCAGAGGTTAACTATTTCAGTTTCCCAATGAGGGAATCCGTGCAAGGGTGGAGACTGAAATGGTTTTATGTCAAGGATTCTTCAACAACCGATTCCCAGCTTCCTTGCTTTGTCGATGTCCTTGAAGCCAAGCCGAAGGATTCTTGGAAGAACATTCTCTCTCCCGACGAAAAGACAGTGGCCGACGAATTATTCACCAAATTTCTTCGGATCAAAGAGGCTGATGGTCAAACTATGATCGGTACAGAGGTAGCAGCGGTGTTCTTGAAGCGTCGAGTCCAACCGATCATGGCCGTAATCCGCCCGATGTGGTTGTATTCGGGTGCAAAGGATGAAACCAGGATAAATATCGCTGAATTGTCGGAAGAGCTGCTTGACGAAGTCCGTCGCCTTACTCTCTTTAGTCAGGAAGACTCGATTCCGTTGGTATATTCTTATACTCCCCTTGATGCCGATCATCCACCACCAGAGGTATCTTTCCTTCTCATATCCTTATTACGCTGCTTCCACTTAGTCAACATAATTACTATTATTCTTATTTGTTCTTCTCTTTCGATTGATCCCCATAGTCTCTGGAAACTTGCATGATTCGCCAAATGATACTTCTGAGGGAAGAGGCTCCTCAGTACCTGTTGATTTTCATACTGTCGAGCACACAGGCCCAGAGAGCGAACACGATGATTCGATAGATTCTGAAGCTGTTCACACCGATCTTCCTCCCTCAGCCGATGATGCTTGCGACACAGAGGGATCAGTGCGTGATGATGACGCTGATCGTGATGCCTTTGTTAATGCAGTTGTGGAGGAGACCAGGGCTTCACCCGTGAAGAGATCAACCGGTGGCTTTTCCGATGAAGACGATCTCTTCGATATGTAAGCACCTTCTTCCCTGAAGCCATATTTTGTCCTTTTATTTCTCGCATTCTTTTCATAACTTCTGTCAATCATTTCCTTTTGCAGTGACGAAGGTTTCATTGAGCCTCCGTCTAATAAAGCCAAATCTGGCGCTGCTCCACCGGACGTTGCGGCTTCCGAAGCTTCGGCTCCTAAGGCAGCCCCCGCGGCTCAGGTATCGACAGCTTCCTCCCTTTCTAAGGGGAAAGATGTTCCTTCAACTGCCGCCGCTGTGACTCCTCCTTCTGTAAGTCCTTTTTTGATTACAACGTGAATTTTCCTGGTGCGTACCTTGTTTAATGATTCTTTGTCAAACATCCTTCTCCCTCAAGGACCTGCGGCGTGTTATATCCTCTTTGGAGGCCTTCGCCTCCCAATTCACTTCTCTGGAGGCAGACAAGGTTCGGCTGTAGAAGGAAGTTGAATCTTCTTCCTCGAAGTTGAACGACGCAGTCAAGATAGCTGCCGAAGCTCGCCAAGAAGTCGACTCCCTGAAGGAGGAACTGGGCAGGCTGACGATAAAGCTGAAAGAAGAGGAGGCGTCGAGGCTGGCTGCCGAGGCTTGGGCAACTGAAAAAGATGAACTCATTCGCCAGTCTTCGTTGGCTTTGCTTGGTAATCTCTTTTATACTTCTCTGTCGATTATCATGCTTACGAATTCGATCTTTTGTCAATGATCTTTTTCATTCTTATTCTTTTGTAGAAGCCGCCAACATCCCTGCCAATGCCTTGGACAAAATTCCAAATAACTCTCCTGCAAACGGTGTATCGATGACTCTCGCCTCCCACCAGCTTACGCGGGAGCTTCTTGAAAAAGGAAAAGGTGCCATGGCGCGGATGCACTCGATGATCTTCCCCAAGATCAATCAAGACAAAACTCTGGGGCAGTTGATCGACGCCTTCGCGGTTGACACCAAGGAGGTTATCGAGGTATTCAAACGCACTTCGCGTACCTATGGTGCCCTCCTTGCCTTCCAACTTATGATGGGTCACGGCTTTAAGGCCGACATCGAAGAAATGTCTAAGGAGCTGCCGAAAGAGCAAGATGGGCGGTTCATTAATTTAAGCGTCTTCAAAACGTCAGCCCTTAAGTGTGCTCGCCAGCTCCTTGAACTGGTTTCATCAAGGAAGACATCGGCTGGCCCCAGTTTATCGACTCAGACCCAAGCCCTTTGATTTTTGTAACAAACTTTTCTTTTGAGCTGATGTGGAACAATGTTCTGTCGCAAAACTTATGTTTGTAATAAACTCCGTGCTAGCAATGTTCCTAGTACACCTTTGTTATGATGTTTTCACTTGCACTTCTCCCGATGGGAGTTACTTCGGATGTTTGAATTGATACGATCCGGCATCCCCTTTAACGCTGTTTCTTGCAGGTTTTCCCAGTGCCCGCATTTGTCGACGACTCTTCGGGTGCTCTTCCTGAAGGTGACCGAATCCAACGTATGAAGGATCGGATCGCTTGGATGGAGAAGGATCTGCGCAGCACTTGTGCCTTAGCTGCTATTGTCAATAAGAAGAGCGAGATTGCAACCGAAGTAGAGCGGTACGCTCTTACTGAACAGCATAAAGCCACCGAGAGTTTGAACTGTAAGTTTCTTGGTCCTTGTACTCTTTTGTCAACAATGCATTATCTGATCCTCTATTGATTCCTTTGCCAGTCATAGCTTTGAACCGTGCGGAAGAGAACAAGCGGATTCACGAGCGTGTGCACGCATTGACCCAGTTGTCATCAACCGAAGAAATTTTCTGGCGGGAACACTCGAAGGCTTCGGCTGTCGCACAATTTTAGGATCGGGTCCAACAAGTCCATCATTTCTTCGACAAGTGCTACAAAGCCCTGAGGGTAATTTGGAGGACTATGTTCCCTTTGAACGCGGTCCCTCCTACGCTGTTGACTCTGATGTCTGAGTTTGGGAATACCAAGAAGATTCGAGACTTGGTGCGAGCTCAGGTTTTTGCAGGGGCCAGGTTTACACTTGCCCTTGTCCTTGCACGTTACCCCTCAGCAAATCTGCTCACTATCGCCAATGCGGTTGGTGACTTGAAGACTCTGTATCCGAAGGTATTGCTGCCCGCCAATATAATTGTCGACAAGCTTGAGAAGGATTCAAAGGTACCTGAGGAAAGAGAAACTCCGCAAGGGTGATTTCAGGGATTAAGGTTGTTTTGTAAATAGGTTATTTTGGCTACTTTATCCAAGTGTTAGGATTGTTTAGCCGAAACTTTTTATTCGTTAGATACATGTATATGTACTTTTACCGTGTTAATGCCGTTGGCAAATTTTGAGGGAGCAAATCTTAATTGCCCGTTTAGATGTATGTGTACTCGTTGGTCAGCAAATCATTTGAGTGATCAGCTCGTGTTGCAGGTTTTGCTAAACCTGTTGTATGCGCAACTTTGCTTTCAACCGATGTATGTTTCGACAGTCACTCCCGAATATTTCGGGTGCAATGATTCTGCCGATGAGCCCGTTGTTCTTTGATATTTCCATAAGTAAAATATCAAACGTGGGTTGTGTTTATATGTATTTCCGAACTCTTGCTATTTACGGCACTCGTAGATGCATCTATAGCAGAGGGAAGGATTAATGTCCTTGTTTACTTTGCATCTTTTAGCACTCGTAGAGGCTTTTCTTTTGAAGCACGATCTTCTGCCGCGTACTATGCTGCACCGTCGTTTGCCAGGGGGCGTAGGCAAGGTTCACGGTGATGCGGCTTAAATGCTTTGAATTACTGCAATGCTTAACAAGGGATCGAAACTTAAGTTCTCATTAATAAGGTAAGCACGAGACTAAAGGGCGAAAAAAAGGAAGGCCATGTTTAAGATAAAGGGAAAAAATTAAACGCTAGTAAATTGCTTAAGCAAGAAAGGGGTTCTTCTCATCTTCTGGCTTTTTCACCATGTTAGTGGTTGCCGCATCGTTGTTGATTTCGCCAGGGGCCTGGACAATGGTTGCCAGCGTCTTGCTATCTCCTATGTCTTCTGTGCCATCAACTGCCGAAACTTTTGCTGCCGAAGCTTTTGCTGCCGAAGCTTCTAGAGCAAGGTCGGCTGGCTTCTTCTTGGTTTCCCTGACATGTTTTTCCTCCTTGATTTCACGTATCGATAACTTGGGCAGAGGGTCGACAATTTCTTGTTGTAACCCAAACTTCGCAGCAATCCTCTGAAAGTCGCGATCACAATTGTCCAAGCGTGAAAAACTTCCATAGACTGTGATGTTTGTCCCGTTGTTCCCAGGCATTTTAAGCTTGAGGTATGCGTAGTGCGGTACAGCAATGAACTTGGCATAAGCTGGTCTCCCGAGTATAGCGTGATAATGTGATTCCCAGTTCACTACTTCAAACTCGACCTTTTCCTTCCTGAAGTTGTCGGTTTTGCCAAAGACGACGTTCAGGTAAACTTTGCCAAGAGAGTATGCCGGTGAAGTTGGGAGAATCCCATGGAAGCAAGTATCTGTTTCTTCTAGCATCCTCATGGTGATCCCCATACTTTTGATTGTGTCGACGAATATCAGGTTTAGCCCGCTTCCACCATCCATGAAAACTTTGCTCATCTTGAACCCCCCGATTTGTGCCTCGACTACTAGGGCAGCGTGTCCTGGTTTTGGTATGGTCATCGGGTGATCTGCTCGGCTGAACGTAATGTTCTGAGAGGACCACTCGACATATTCGGGGATGTTCGCCATGATACTTTCTGCTAAGTTAATCTCTCGGGTGAGCTTCTTCATTTCTCTTCTCGAGACACCTGTCCTGTCGATCATGCTCATCTGCCCACGTGGTGGTGGAAACGCCTCGTTGGGTTGATGAGGTTGAGCCTGCTGGACTTGATGCTACGGTGGAGGTGGTGGTGGTGGTGGTGGCGGTTGCTGGCCTGCCTGCTGGATGAGTTTGTGCATGTCAATGAACTGCCGACAGTCCCTGAGCAAGTGGCTTGACTTCGTTTTGCCGTCCTTAGAATCGACATACGAGTGCAAGTAACAGGGAGCGTTGATCTGCTCAGCGTAGGGCAGTTCGGGAGTCCTCTGCTGCCATGGTTTATAATTACCACGGTTCCCAGAGTTGTTTCGATTACCGTCCTATCGATCGTCTCTTCTATCGTCATATTGATCGTCCTGCCGATCGGAGTACCCTGCGGCTACCAGGTTGTTGTCGTCATAGCTGCGGTTCTTCCTTCTCTTGTGACGATCCCTTCGACCACCCGAGTCGTGCTTCGGCTGGTCATCGTCTTTGTCGTCACTGTGCTGTCGCGGCTTTCGCACGTTGTCCGCGCCATCAGCCCAGCTGTTGGCGATTTCCATTAACTTGGTTATGGTTTTTGGCTTTTTGCGTCCGAGTTCTTCTATGTAGCTTTCACGTCGGATGCCATCGCTAAAGGCGTCGATTGCTATGTCGACAGATACATCTTCGGCAGCGTTTAGGAGTTTGGTGAATCTCCCGATGTATGAGCGCATCGATTCCTTCTGCTTTTGCTGGCAATGCCGTAACTCTTCAATCCCGACAGGTCTTTTGTACGTTGCTTGGAAATTGGCAATGAAAGCATCTACTAGGTCGTCCCATGATTTGATGGAACCCTTCGGCAGACCCCTTAACCAGGCTCGCGCTGAATCCTTTAGGTAAAGCTGCAAGCACTGCATTGCTGCTATCTGGTTCCCCTTATGCAGAATCACAGTCTGCAGGTAGTCGTCTATCCAGGACCTTGGCTCCTGCTGCCCATCGTATTTGGCAGCGTTAGTAGGGGTGGGTTTGAACTTTCTGGGTGGCATCGCCTCACAGATTTTGTAGCTTAAACAATTGGCTCCCCTGAGCTCGCCGTTGTTCTCCTGACTCTCATCCGAAGAATCATTGTCATACTCCTCCCTAGCGGCGCGTCGTCGCCTTGCTTTGTCGATCCTGCTCTGGGTGATTTCATCCCGAGCATATCTCGCATGATGCTTTGAGCCACTAGCCTGCAACGTGGTCTTTTCCTTTCGCGGAACTAGATTATCTCCCAATATCGCGAGACTTTCTAGGGCACCTCGGTCGGCTTGAGCCATGGATCCTTCAGGGCGCTGGTTGATGAGGTATGCAGCGAGGTTGGCTGTTTCTCCCGCAACGGTTTTCGGCCGTGGCATGCCCGCGGTGTCCGTGGTCATAAAGGACTTGGTCAGGTTCGATGTTATTTCTCTAGCTTCATCTTCTGAAAGCCTGGATAGTCTTGATCGGTGCTTGCCTGCCCCCTGAGTACTTCGAGAGGCGCTTCCTTGCGAGCCTCTTCGTCGTTCGCTGGATCGGTCTACCGCGGATAGGCGTCTCTCGAGGGTGGCTTGCTCTTTCGATAGGTGCTCACGGTTTTTCTCTAGTATAGAGCGATAGGCGTTGAGGGTTCCAACCGAGGTTCCTGCGGGGAGCGGCGTGTTGTTAAGTACGGCTGCCTTGGCTGCTGCCCACTCCTCGTCCGCGATGGTGTAATCGCTGTTGTGGTTGCTAGCGCTGTTTTCGAAACTTGCTCGTCTACTGGAACGAGGAGTGTGATCTCCGTCTCCTCTGTGCCTTGTGTTTCCCGTGTTATTGGCGACATAAACCTGGTGGTGTGCCGTTCTCCGGGTGGTTCCTTGGACGATGCTGTCGACACTGTCCTCTCCCGATGAATACTGGGCATTGCAGATGAACGGTGTGTCGCTCGATCCCAGCCCGTGCCTGGTGTCGCAGTTCAAGCAGTAGTACGAGGTTAACTCCGAAGATGCGGGATTGTCGGATCCTACCGACATGGAAGACGCTGAACGGGGAGTCGAGGGCGCAGGCGAACTCGTCAAGCCCGTCAGACCAGCCGAAAGGTCGAGTGATGATGACGCGCTTGGACTCGTCGATCTGGAAGTGGGCGATTCCAGCAGCCGAAGGATTCCTTCCGCGTTGACGTTGTAGTGGACGCTACCGAAGGTCATCTCCATGTTTCCTTGTAGATCTGAGAAGGTTGAGCGAGAGGAGTCGCTGTGCGGGGTGAATTCATAGGAGCCGAATCGAATCGGGCTTCCCAGGCTTGGCGATGACGGTGTCGATGAAATTGCCGATGACATGACTGGATCTGCCGAGGACCGATCTTATGCCGACAGGGTTCCCACAGACGGCGCCAATTGTCGAGGGTACTCATCGGCAATGCCCTCCGATTGGGGCTTAGGGTTGACGGAATCCTGCAAGCTGACACGAGACATCGGTTCACGTACAAGCGGGGAGAGCGATTTACCCAGGTTCGGGGCCCTCGATGAGGTAAAACCCTTACGTCCTGCCTGTCTGATCTTGATTATGAAGATATTGGGTTACAATGGGGTGCCGAATAGTTCGTCTGAGATCTCGTTGAGAAAGCTAAGTGCTACGGTGACCTAGCTCTAAGCTTTTGGTGGCTAAGATTGCTAAGATTGATTGTGCCCCTCGGCAGCTCCTCTCCTGGCCTTTATATAGGAGGCCAGTTCTCAAGAGGTCTAACCGGGTACGACTAGGTTTACAGTAGTTTTAAATCTAATCTTTCTTTGTTCGGCCGCTTCTTTGTCTTGCCCGTCAAGGAATCTTCTGGTGCGCCGTCCAAGTGCCTTCATGGGCCTCCAACTAAACAATACAGGATAGGGCAATGTCGGTTACCCGAAGGGTAATGCCCACGTCAATTGGACTTGAGCTTCACAGCAACATCATCTTCATCTTGCAATGACGGAGGTAGTAGTTCGGTTGGGATGTCCTCATCAGACTAGCTGTTGAGTCTAGGACATACCTGGATAGTTGTGCTGGTTGTGTTTTCAGGAAAAGAACTCCTGCGGAAGCTGAGGAATTATTATCCAAAATAAGCCAAAATTATGATGATTGAATTAAATGATGAAGTGATGAGGGAGGCCAAGAAATCTCTTAAGGAGAAGGGTATTAAATCTGAAGATGTGAAGAATTTACCACCTATAGAAGAATTATGTAAGCCAATTCCTCATCCATCCACTATTGAGGTACACTCTCTCCAAAGTTTTGATAATAGAGATATTCCCTACTCCAAACCTCCTGATCAATGCTTAGATGAATTCGATAATTATATTGCTAATCAAGATAACTTTAATATGAGAGTGCAAAATCATCTAATGGAAAATTCTAGAGCTATTAATAATTTGCATGATATTGTGGAAAGAACCTCTAATGATGTTAGAATGCTTATTAAACATTTACATATGGTTAAAACTCAAATTGATCAACTCACTAAAGTGAATAAAGATTTGCTAGTTAATGCTTCTAGGGAAAAACATGCTTATGCAATAAGCACTAGAAGTGGTGTTTCTACTCAGGATCGGGTTTTCCAGAAAACCTTCAGATCCAGGTACCACAGGTTAGATAGAACAAGCTGCAGGGGCCTAAGTTCAAAGATTCGAGATCTGGATATGGGAAAGATTTCTCACCTGGTGTGGGGCAAGCCCTGAGGCTAATGAGTGGACCCGATGATGACGTGGCAGCCAGCGTGGCAACCTTGCGCGCGCGGCGTACGGCGGTGACCACCGACTGACGGCGTGGTTCCGCGCGGTCGATGTAGAGGGTTCCAGAAAGCACGCGTGCGGGCGATCGATGTGTCTTGTCAGCGCGGACCATATGGAGGCGGCACCGTCACCTAGAGACCACCGTAGCATTGTCGGCGGCGAGGTTCTGCGGAAGCGGCGACGATCACCATAGTGAAGTGGACAAGCAAACAACAAAGAAGGAAAAGGGGTTTTCTAGGAGGTGCACGAGCTCACCCTGAAGATTGACGCGCAGACACCGGTTCCGTAGGAGGACGGTGGTCGCCGGAATCGAAGAAAAATGTCGTCGGGGTTGGAGAAAAAACGGCGAAAACGGCAATGATTGACAGGCTCCTAGGACGATTCCTTGCAGAGGTGTGGAGAGGACATCGTGGCGCATCTCCAGGTACCAGTGGTTGGGGGCGGGGTGGTCGGAAGTGGCGGCGCCATGGTGATTGCTGCGGGATGGCTCCGGTTGTGGAAGAAAAATGAAGATAGGGAGAAGTTGCCGGCGGCGCGAGGGATAGGGAGAAGGGTTGGTGGGCGCTAGGGTTCGGTGTGGCTTTAAGGGAGAGGGGAGGAAGCATGTGAGGAGGAGGTGGTGGTGTGGGTGCGCTCATGACGTCGACAGAGGGGCTCACGCGATGCTCGTGGTGAGGAAGACGACAACACGGTGGCATATACAGTTTCGCTGCGGGCTAGGCTAGGCCAGAGGAAGAAGAGGGGTAAGAGAGAGTGGGCCTTTGGAAAAGAAGGGAGAGAGAGAAAAACTGGGCCAAGAAGAGAGAGAGGCTCAGGGTTTGGGTTTTCTTTTAAAACCTTTTCCTTCTTTGTTTGATTTGAAAACTAGTTAAGAACAAGGATAGAATTTAAATTCAATTTTGAATTCAACCAGAGGTGTGAGAGAGAAACAAAATGTTAAATTTTGTTTTTTGTTTTGATGGTTTTGTTTTTTAAGGTTTTTGTTAAAAGAAAGACAAGAGGAGGGTTTATTAAATAAACGATATGTGAGGAAAAAATATTGAAATAGGGTTTATTTTTTTTTGTCAAAACATGTTTATGATGCATTCATGATGACTATGGCTTTTGGAACGAAACGAAAAAAAACAAGCAGCGGGGGAAAATCTATTGTTAGGGTTTTTTCGGGTCGTTACATGGTGTCATCTTCTGGGAGGCATTTCTCATCTTGAAGACAAAGCCACTCCTTCTATCTAAGACGGAGAAGGAGGCGGGGCAGCCTCGGGCGCACCTTCTTTCTTCGGCGCCCGACAAGAAGTAGGCAACATCGCTGCCGAAGAAGGAGAAGCCAGACCGTGTCGTGGAGTATTTCTGTTTGAAAGCGGCTCTACATGCCTCTGATGACCCGGCCGACATGCCGGAGCTCAGCAAGGTGCGGGCACGCTCTACCAACGACGTGCCGCTAGTGAAGAATAGTTTTCCAAGTGGTGCTCGGTGCAAGACAACGACATTGTCATCGACGTTGACGTCGGGGAGTCCAACAGGTTCTTGCCCTCCTTCTTGAATGAGAACGTCGACAATGGCGACAAGGCGAACAACGATGCCAGCAACCTCGACTGAAGCTCTTTCGACCACCGCGACTGAATCAATGGTTTAGGTTTTAGTTAAAGTTCGTTCAAACCTTGTACAAACATAAAAGTTTGAATGGATTTTTCCCATTTCGTAGTTTTGTTTTTCTTTTGGAAAATTATTTAGGAGGCCCGGTGTGGGCAGGCTCTCCTAAATCCATGGCATGTGCCCCTAAAATGTTTTTCCGACGCTGTTGCCGGATACTATATGGTGGGTCGTTGGTGGAGATGCATGCCCTTAATAGGAGAGAAAAAATATTACTATGGAGGACTCTATCTCCCAGTCCGTGCGATAAGCGTGGACAATTCACTGAATTTGTTATACGTGCAAATTAAAAGTTCACATGCAGAGGGAGTAGGAGCGAGCGGCGAGCAGTTACCGTTGTAAATTGTCGATTTCATCATTCTCTTAATTATGTTACTAAATGGTAGAAATTATGGGCCCCTAATCAGTTGGCCGGGGTGGCTGTGCAGTTGCACACTCGGCATTGTGATACGAATCTGCATATACCCCCGTGCCGTTACGTTATAATCGGACGAGCAGTTACTATACGTTTGGGAGTTTCAAAAAGCAAGATAAGAGCTATAGAATCGGAGTCGTCCCAGATTTGTTTACAAAAGGAAACCATCGCCTCTACTTCTCGCTTCTCACTTCCATCGCCCGTCTCAATCTTCTCCCCTCACGAACAAGCACAGCCTCGATCGAGCGGTTTCGGAACAGTACGTGATGAATAATCTCTATGGGCTTCGGCCTCGACGTCGGGCCTCGGTTTCGGCCTCGACTCTACCACGAGATCATGGTACGTTCGTGGGTGCTTTCATTTGAATCCGTTCTTACGTACATGACTAATCTCTTGTTCATCGATCCATGCATCAACCCGAGTTGCTTGCTGCTGCGTGTGTAGTGTAGTACTATATGTTTTTAGATTCTAAATTTTCTCTCTCCCTCGATGGAGCAGGGCCTACGATGACGCCAGAACGCCAAACCACTGACCTTGCCTATGTGTTCACGGCGAAAGCGCCGCATGAGAGTCGCCACTCTTACAAGACCGCACCGCCGGAAGAAGCCATGGCTGGCAAGGCTCCTCGTGCCAGTGCTTCTTCTTCTTCTTCTTCTATGCGTACGCCGGTTAAACTGGAGCATACCATACGGAGATCCAGAAAGAAGTCCACCACTCAGGAGCATCTTAAATTGAAGGTAGTAAAAGTAGATCCCATGAACCCAGCACCACCGAAGCCGGTGAGGCGCAAGACGGTGAAGCGCAAGCCGGCGAGCAGCACCAAAGATGGTTCCCTTGCAGGGAAGAAGAGGAAACGAGGAAGTGGACAACTAGCTATTGTTCCTTTCGAAGAGACCTCTTCTGCGTTGGTGCCCATAGGAGTCAAGCGCAAGAGACCCAAGCTCAAAGTGATAGGCCTCAACGCCGAGACGAAAAGAGCCCATGCGGCTCTCGTGGAGTGGGAGAAAAGCACCAGCAACGATTTCGAAGGGTTCGACATAGGGAGCGGGCCCGAGTGGGATGAAATCCGGCGAGACTACGAGCGACGCGCGGATGAGTTTATCGCTCACATGCACGATTTGTTCGGTACTCTCCTCTTACATTTTCTTACGTATTATTTTTCCTATAAATTGGACACGTGTTCATCTCATTATTAATTGAGTGACCTAAATGAAATTGCCTTCAGAAGAATGCGCGCTTCTAATTTGCTTTGCAATGTAGGTCGTTATTTCGTGTGGAATTTTATTAACCGTTTCAGATTCGCAAAAAAAAAAAAAAAAACCGTTTCACTCCACAATTTGTTCTATTAATTCACTTCTTCTTGACTATGAAACCACGAATTTACCTTCGCCAACCGACCTTTTATAATTTTGTGCGATCCAGATGACTCGCCCATCGCACATTATTAGCTTATTATCTAAACAGAAAAAAACATACTATTCATGGTGAAATAGTGTATTGATTGTAGGTAGTAAATGGTGAGTTGTATAGTAAAACAGCGCTACACTATTACGACACTATTTGCAGTTCTTCTTTCTTCTTATCACTGTCTTTTTGTGTGTGTGTGTGTGTGTTAGGACCAAGAAATTTGCGTCCGTGGGGAGGATCAGTCATTGATTCGGTGATGGGTGCATTTCTAACGCAAAATGCTGGCGACCATTTGTCAAGGTAAAACTGGATGGTATTCCACTATATTCACCTTCTATTAATTCATCTCTTGCACATTTCATGGATGTCCATTACCCTTTTTCTATATACAGCAATGCCTTTATGTTCCTGGAGGCCAAGTTTCCAAACAAGCCACAAGAAAATACTCAACATGTGGCTTTAATAGGTCATCTCAATGAAAGCTTCAATTTGACTCCTCATCATGGTGCGTTAGTTCCTGCCAATAATAGAACTAGAATTAATGCAAAAAAGAAAAAAGCAACAATAGAAAGTGAGAAAGTGGACTGGGAGGCGCTTAGGAAGGAGATATATAGAAGCTCTGACATAAGTAGAGTCACCCCAATCCCTGACAAAGTAGATTGGCAAGCTGTACTAGATGCATCAGTGTACGTGGTTGCAGACACGATTGCGTGCAGGGGCCAACAGCTAAACATTGCAGAGAGGATGCAGGTAATATGTTATTGAAATACTTACTTTACTTATTTCTACAACTGTAATTTTATCACAACATTTTTGTAGCAGGAGTATGTTTGGGTATCTTGGTCAAACAAATATGTTTGTAAATACTACCATATTCTATGTTTTTAGCAAATCAATGTGATTAGCCTTCGATACTACTATTTTTAGCCATACTATAAATTCAAGGAAGTACTAGTTGAATTATTACATCATTTAGAAAAAAATATCATTTAAAGTACGATTAATTGTTCTTGTTTAGTTTTCTGAATCTGATGCATACTTATTTGAACTTCTTACAGGAATTTCTAAAGCTCTTAAAGACTAACCATGGAAGCTATAACCTGGAGTGGCTGAGATATCTGTCTCCGTACAATGCTCAGTATGACCATATATCATAATCTTGTATTTCTTAAAATCAAATTGTGTGTTCTTTGTTTTCTTGTTATTGAACCCATCTGCCATTTGAAGCAAGCAGTGGTTTAGTTCTTGTTTTTATGCATGTTGGAATATCAAATAACCTCTTTACTACAAGTAGACACACCAAATAATATTGGATGAAGAATATCATTATCAAACTTGCATTAATTATTAGTTCTACTAAACTTATTTTAATTAAGTTTTTCTTGGCTACCAGAAAATTCTTACTAGGTATACATGGGATTGGCGAAAAAAGTGTCGGTTGCATTCGTCTTCTCACCCTAGGGCACCGTGCGTTTCCAGTAAGTTCTACGTGTGTTTCATGGATGAACTAAATCTACCCAGTCTTGTGCATTTGAACTGCAATTTGTATTTCAGGTAGATGTTAATGTCTGTCGTATAGCCGTCAGGCTAGGCTGGGTTGAACTCGAAACGCCGTGGTCAGATCTTGAGGAGGACATTTTTCATCTAGTTGACGAGTAAGATTTGACTCATTTGAGTATACGATGAGATAGTAATAATACAAGTATGATGATTGCTTACATTGGCCTTCACTTTTGTTTGTTCAAGATATCCACTGCTGCGTGATGTGCAGAAATACCTGTGGCCCCGGTTGTGCACCATGGACAAGGAAAAATTGTAAGTGTTGTGATTTATATCAAATGTATTCCGTCATGACAATTTTCATATATCTAGAAACCTTATCATTTTGAACAGGTACATACTGCACTGTGGAATGATTACATTTGGAAAGGTACTTTACTAGTTATTAGATTCATAGTGATTGCTTAGATATGCGGCGCTAACATTGCTTTTCCAAATTGCGGGTTTTAACCACAATAGTTTTTATAAGATTGAGTTCAGATGATGATAGATATCATTCTGCAGGTAATATGCAGAAAGAAAACACCAAAATGCACTGATTGTCCTTTCCGTGCAAAATGCAAGTACAACAATTCCAGGTATGTTTCACTTTCTGATACGAGGGACAAGAGGGAACTAATTATGAAGGGAGATACTGAGCAATGACATGTGACATGGTTGTTAATTTTGTTGCTGCAGAGAAAAAGTCCGTCCTACACTTCCTCCTATAGTGACTCCTGAGCTTGAATATGGTGAAGACCATACAAGCTTGGTTATTCATGGGAACACTAACCATGCATATAACTATGAGCCCATTATCGAAATTCCATCAAGTCAAGAGTATGAAGATCTTAGCGATCAACTTTCTGATAACTATGAGCCCATTATCGAAATTCCGCCAAGTCCGGAGTATGAAGAGCACAACGATCAACTTTCTGACATTGAAGATGCGGCAGAAGCATATTACCAAGCTAAAGCATACAGATGTTTTGGCTTTTGGAAACCAGAAAACAGAAAAGAGATGGTGCGAACAAGACCACAACTGAAAACCGTATACCGCCTGAGGACTGAACACCATGCGTATGCAACAATATAATTTTTATCTTTGCAAATTTTCTTTGCGCCCCTAAGCTTGACATGCTTTATATTATTTGCAGGTTCAAGCTCCCAGATGACCATAAAGTCTTGGAACAGGTCTGGTTTTTACTGCCCCCTCTGATCCATAAAAGGTGTCAGGTTTTTTGTTCAAATTTGAGCTAAAATGAACTAATTAAAACCTCGACACCTTATTATGGATCGGAGGGAGTATTAGAATACATACGTAAAAGATAGAAGATGGAAAATTAGAGTCATTACTTTGATTGTCTGGGAGTATATTTAATATATATTTTTTGCTACATGCATTTCTTATTTCAGTTTGATAAGAAAGTTGAGGGAGATCGCGTGCCTTATCTTCTGGTTCTTACTCCTTCATGCAACGACGATGATTACTCAGTGAAAGGCACAGTTCTGGTGAGCACTCACTTGGAACATACTTGTATAGAAGAACTGTTAAATAGTTTGCTATAAAGGATAATGTTATGTAACTAGATAATTAAGGAGTAAGATGTTTAGGAATGTTTGTATAAATTACTGTTAGTTAACATGACGTAAAGGAATTTTGAAACTAGATCTATTCTGAACAAACCATTCAACTCTCAGTACTAATCTCAAAGGTAGTAAGTATAGAAATTGTTACATTACCTATAAGTCTTAAGTCTTAACTCTTTATACAAAAACCACCATTTTTTCTAGTGCTATCAAAAGAACATCTAAAGCGAATGGGATACTATTATCTGGTGTCTCAAACCCCGGATCATTCCTAAAAGAAGCGGTATTTAGCAATAATTTATAATTGTAACCTCTGAACTGGTATTTAGCAATTACTGTTCCTTGCTCTTACGATGTAAGCATGTCTCTGGATCTTGCAGCGTCTGATTCTAATGCTTAGAGTTTTACGACCACGCGATTAAGCTCTCCAACGTTTTTCGACACTAACTTTGTTCTCTCTTAATTAATGCATAAGATACCCTGTCGGACAGCAAACCGCGGAAACTTCCCATTGGATGGTACCTACTTCCAGAACAATGAGGTATATGCACCCTTCAATTTATTTTCTGCTCTGTCGTGACGTTGTACATTTACTAGTTAAGTATGATATGATGCCAGATCAGACATGCTAGCTAGCTAGATATACTAAGCAATCAAAAATATCGTTTATACATAGGTGTTCGCAGATGACTCATCTAGCAGTTTACCAGTAACGGTTCCTAGAAAAAGTATCTGGCACCTGGAGAGATGCACTGTATATATGGGTTCATCAATACATTCGATCACACAAGGTGTGTATATATATATCTTATTCTGATCAATGAAATTGTGCAATCACTTACTGATACTAACAAATGCATATTCTTGTCAATTTCAGGCCTAACCTACCCAAAAATTCAAGACTGCTTCAAGAATGGTAACAATGTTTTAGCTATTTAAGAATCTTCATGACATATTTGATCAAAATGAAGAAACCGCACTTTATGGATGTCTCTTTTTCTTTTTCTTTTTCTTTCTGGATATGATTTTTTTCTTGAAAACGTAAAAGCCCATGCATTGATAGATAAGAAGGTTATATTTACAAGTCCCCGAGAGGGCAGACACCCCGCCTTACAACTTGACCCAAGAAAAGAAAACGCTAATATAGGGGAGTAGCTGGCGGACAGACACCCCGCTTTACAACTTTCTGGATATGATGTGAAAACGCAAAAGTTAGTTAGATGGCGTAGCACCTAAACAATATGCGTATCACCTAGCATGAAAGAGAACTAACGGAGGTTCCCTCATTTGTGAATTACAGCTCCTTTATGTTGTAATTTTGTGCAGGATATATTTGTGTAAGAGGATTCGATCGGAAAACAAGAGAACCAAGGGAACTATGCGCGACGCTGCATGCCACTGAAGACAAAAATAAGGGAAAGAAAAGGGCAGGAGATGAATTTGCCGTCGGCCAGTGGGTGTATGTCTGCCTCGATCACGATTTTGCACCATCCAGAAAGAAGCTCCCTCCTAGTTTCTATGGGCCTTACCCTGTGGCTGAGAAGAATCTCGACAGGATGTATAGGCTGAAGCTTCCCCAGTGTGCACTCCTTGATAGAGATTTCCATGTAAGCCAGCTGAAGCCTTTCAATGGAGATCCGCCAACCGAGCTGCCATTGCTGCCTCCACAACGGATCCTTCTGTCAAGAACTTCTCTCGGAGTGCGGGAGCTACTGGTGAAATGGCCTGGCTGCCCCTATTCAGCAGCAACATGGGAAGAGCTCACAGAGTTTCGAGCCAACTATCCTCAATTCAAAATCCAAGATAAGCTACTCCGCGATGATGTCATGTTTGGTCTTGTTTACAGGCGCCGCTCACTCACTCGTTTGGCCAAGTATGGTCGTGTTTATGTGCGCCGTGCACGCTCTGCTGTGAGCAAGTAAGTATGACCTTACCTACTGGCGCCGGGATGATTATGTTGGGTCATTGGGTGCCACACTGCGGTAGCAAGGCCTTCCCAGGATCATGTTAGTGAAGAACGTCTACTAGTTGAAGTTGCAGTTGCTTTGCGTCAAAAGAACAACGTATACTTGTGGCGTGGAAAGCTAGGAAATAACTGTAAATTGGAAACAGTTGTTGCTTGCACTGGAAATTTGTATGTTAGTTTACTGAAAACACATTTGTGGCGTGAAAATCTGAGACGTTGGTGTAAACTTGATTGGTGCGCTTGACAGGATGTCAGGTTCGGCTGTGTCCATCCACCCGTTTTGGACCTTGTTGCCTGCAAACTCTGGTGTGTGTGATTATTGGGTTACTTTGGGCAATCACTGGGGAAGGTTCCGAATTGATTGTTGGTCAAATTTGTCTCAGTTTCATCTCATGTTCTGCTTTTGATCTAGAAATTCTGGTGGTGCTGCGGTTTGCTAGGATTCGGACGTTCAGGCCTTTTGTTCAGTTGACTGATAAGTTGTAGTTTTGCAATTGTGTGTGGTGGAAGCTGGAAATTGGTACGGTTCTAGATTGGTCCCATGGTGTGAGTGTTTTTTCGAATTTGCAACGCTCAAGATTATTAAGAATGAAACTGACATTGATAAACATTTGTTAGCAACAAATAATGTAACACGCTTATTTGAATACCAAGAACTGTATTGACCGCGTAAATGTCTGAAAACAAACGAACCTGTAGCTAGCTGGCCGTAAGAAGTGGCTTGAAGAGATTGAGAAGCTTCAAACAAAGGCACCCACGACCCGGCGAAATCAGAGCAAGAGAAGAGAGTCCAAAACCCGCAGGAGGAACATCTAGGGCCGAAGCAATGCCGCTAACCACCCGCGCATCGGGATCGGGGTGAGGACCACGACCCGGCGGCTGGCAACAGCGATCACGCACGGAACAGGAACGTCGTCGATCTGCAACTAAAGAACAGAGTCAAATGCCCACAGGAAGAAAATCAACCAAAAACGAAGTACAAAGAGGAACATATTCCCGAGATTTTTTTCGAGAACCAGGAAATCTCCGAGCTATGCTCTAGGACTATGAGGTGCCAGAACCTATTGCTGGTCTTGTGTTGGGCGAAATGCCCTAATAAAATTTTGATTTTCTTAGACAAAAGATTATGACGGACCAAGATGTCCAAAACATCGAAGTTGACACCACAAGATAGGCATCAATGGAAAAAAAAAACACAACACGCCAGCCGCCACAGGTTCTGCCTGGCCTAAGAGCATCTCTAACGACGTTGACACCGCATCAGACCCTCCTCCGCGTAATAATCGCCTTTTTCGGTTTTTGGCGGAAGAAAGGGTCCGTCCAAACACCGCATCGCACCCCACACAAAAAAAATCCGGGCCATCTAGTTTCGCGCCACGGAAACCGCAAGTTCCCGAGCTGGCAAGGCTGTGCGAGCGCGAACCCCATCTCTTTCCCCGCGTTGCGCGAAGGAACATCCAACTCCTCCTCTTTCCCCCTTCCCCCACCTCCCACCGCCGTCGTGCGCCGACGCAGATCTAGGTCTACGCGGGTCGTCCCCTCTGATTCTGCCCGACAGGAACACTCGCGCCACCTCGCCACGTCCATTCCGCCGCCGGTGCGCCCGAATCCCCAATAAATCTGCCGGATTCGCCGCCGCCTCGAACTCTCGCCGTCGCCTGTTATGAACTCTCCCCAAACTCCTTAGCCGCGGATTCGCCGCCGCCGAGCTCCTGATTCCTCGCCGTTGTTGCGCTGGCAGATGGACCCATGCGCACTATTGTTGTTGGAGGATTCGTCCTCCTCCGACGACTCTGATTTGGAGGAGTTGCTCGATGACGACGTGGAGCAAACGGCACTGATGCTCGCGGCGAAGGAGATATTGGACGTGAGGCCGAAGAAGAGGAAGGGGTCAACCATGGGGCAGATGTGCATCCCCCGGAACCGCGCTATTGGGCATGATCTCGCTGATGCGGGATTATTTCGCCGAGGTACCCACATATCCGCCCCATCTCTTTCGTCACTGGTACCAAATGCGACGATCTTTGTTCAACAAGATCATTGATGCATGCGAGAGCAATACACGTTACTTTAAGCGCAAGAGGAATTCGGCCGGGCTCGTGGATTTAGTGTGCACCAAAAGATATCTGCCGTCATGCGCATATTCGCCTACGGCATTCCGGCAGACTATGTCGATGAGTATCTTCGCATAGGTGAAGATACAACGATGGAATTTGTTCGTCATTTTTGCAAGGTTATGAGGCGTGTGTATTGGCAGACGTATCTTCAACCTCCCAATGAAGAAGATACCGTTAGATTAATGGTGGAGAACGAATAACGAGGTTGATCGGGTATACTAGGCAGCATTGATTGTATGCATTGGAGATGAAAAAATTGTTAAAAAGCATGGCAAGACTTATACTGTGGCATGAGCAAATAACCAACGGTCGTTCTTGAGGCAGTTACATCATAGGATGTTTGGATTTGGCATAGTTTTTTTTTGGTTTACCGGGTTCAATCAATGATATCAATGTGTTGCATAGATCTCATCTTCTTGCCCGGCTAACTAAAGGTGATGCCATGGCTTGCAACCACACCATCAACGGGAGGGAGTACACAGTGTGATACTACCTTGCCGATGGTATATACTCGGATTGGGCCACATTTGTGAAACCATCAGGGAGCCAGGGAACAGAGTTGAATCTGAGTTTGCAAAAGCACACTCCGAGGTCCAACCCGATATCATGATCACTTGTGTGATTCTACACAATATGATCATCGACGATGAGAGGGGTTTGAACTTATCATTTTTCTTTGATAATATTGGACTCGCGTCAAACCTTCTAGAAATCTGGATACTGTTCAGGCTTTTCTTGAAACATACCGTATAATTGAGAATGATAAGTCAGCAAAATAGCTTCAGAAAGATCACATTCGCCACCATTGGCAGAGGCACGACTACTAAAATTTATTTGTATTTCCAACCATTTGTTATTTTTTGAATTATTGTTGTATCATTTGATTCATAATGTCTCAAAACATTTGTTGTAATTCGTATTATTGTTTGTATTATATGACAATAAACATTTGTTGTAATGATTTGGATTATTTTTGTATTGTATAAACATTTGTTGTATCAATTGATTGATTGTGATATTTGCAAAACCCTGTGTTGCGGTTTTGTTTGCGGGCTGAAAAACGATTGCGCGGGCTAGACACGCCAAACGCGGCCCGCATAACAGCATATTCTCGAAATTCACACATAAGACAATAACTTTCATTTCGAAATTAAAAAAAAAACTATTCACCTCGGAAAAGAGAGATTTTTTTGTTTCTCCGTATAGATTTAGTTTCTTCAGATTCTGGCATAACTTTATGGGTCTAATAGTTGAAGCAAATCAAACCATAAATATATGTAATTGATCATCGGTTGATCATGATCACCGATTCTTGTTATGTGTTATAGCATGTGATTTTGAGATTCGCCTCTTCATCACACTTTTAATATCCTACCAATATACATGATTCGGCTATGGTCTATAAGCGTGCGAGCCTATCTCCATATACCTTGATGCACTATAGATATTGCCTCACCTTAGTCCTTCATTTTAAAAACTACTCCCTTCGTTCTCTTTTAATTGACTCAGATTTAGTACAACTTTATACTAAATTTGAGTCAATTAAAAAAGAACGGAGGGAGTACCTTTTAGCGATATTTAATTATGTTAATAAACTTAAATTCATTTCCTGTCAAACACACAATATAGTATCGAGAATACTTTTGCTCCCATTTCCTTTTGCAAAGACAAAACTCGTTGTCCTTCTTAATGAAACCAAACATTTGACCGCTTCGTCAAAGCAAATATCCTAGCTTCTTATGCTTACTCTAGACAAAAAATGGCTCTCCAAAATTCAATGTTTGAGTTGCTAACAGAGCCTACCACCCTGTAACTCTCCGAAGTTCGGATACCTTAACAACAACCTCTTGATTGGCAAAATCCTCGTACTGTACCATGTACTTCCTCCGTCCCATCAAATATGTCTCAGATTTGTTAAAAGTTGAATGTATTTAGGTACTATCTAGTGTCTAGATGCATCCGAATTTAGACAAATCTGCGACATGTTTCATGGTGAAAGGATATGGAGCCATCATGTGTGGTTTTGGTAATTGATGACAATCTCTATGGACTAATGGTTGTATTGACGTTCTCTCTTAGGTCATGTCCATAGGCAATGCTTGATTCATATATTGATCTCAAGGTTGCAAGATGAAGAAGGTCAAGTGCGATGAAGAAGATCAAGTGCAATGTAGAAGATGAATGAAGACTGTGTTGAAGAGGGATGAAGACGGTGTTGAAGAGGGATGAAGACGTTGGCGTGTATGTTGAAGAAGTTAGGTGAATATGGTGGAATATACAATGTTGAAGAGAGATGAAGATGGAGCTTACCGGCTCGTTGTTCTTGATAGGATAGTTGGCCTCTCTATCAAGAAGGCTCTAGAATGCATCACTTGGTCGCATCGTCGGGAGAGATCAAACCCTTGCATGCATTGCAACGTGTTTCTTGGTTGTTCTTGGTTCTTATCCATGATATGTTTTAGAGCTTGTGTTTATTCTCATGACAAGCTCCAGCTTATCGGAAACGGATTCCAAATGCATCACATGTTGCGTGTTCGAGTTAGATGATTTTCTCGGTTTACCATATTGAGAGCTTGCGCCTTGATACGTCTCAAACGTATCTATAATTTTTGATGCTCCATGCTTTTTTTTACACCAATTCATATATGTTTTGTTCATACTTTGTTGCACTTTTACATGATTTCCGGCACTAACCTATAACAAGATGCCACAATGCCAGTTCCATGTCTTCTGTTGTTTTTGTATTTCAGAAAAGTTGTACAGGAAATATTCTCGGAATTGGACGAAACAAAAGCCGAAGTCAATATTTTACCGAAACGAATCCGACGAAGTCTGAAGGGGGGTTGAAGAGGCGCCGCAGGGCGCCCAAACCACCCCTACGCGTGGCCTGGACCTGGCCCGCGCCTAGGGTAGGTGTGGGGCCACCAGGCACCCCACCGACCTAAATCCTCCGCCTATTTATACATCTTCTCAGGAAAACCCTGAATATACAAGCCTCCGCCCACGAAAAGTTTCGTAGCTTCGTCGCCGTTGCAGATAAGATCCGGGGGATAGAAGTCTCTGTTCCGGCACGCTGCTGGGCCGGGGAATTGCCCCCGGAGCCATCTCCATCGACTCCACCGCCATCTCCATCACCGTCGCTGACTCCCATGATGAGGAGTGAGTAGTTCTCCCTCGGAGCTGAGGGCTCTACCGGTAGCTATGTGGTTTATCTCTCTCTCCCATGTACTTCAGTACAATGATCTTATGAGCTGCCTTACATGATTGAGATCCACATGATGAGCTATGTAATCTAGACGTCGTTATGCTATTCAAGTGGATTTTACTTATGTGATCTCTGGAGACACCTTGTCCCACGTGTGTAAAGGTGGAGTGTGTGCACCGTGTGGGTCTCTTAGGCTATATTTCACAGAATACTTGTTCACTGAATTATGATTTGAGTTGGATGTCTCTATGAAATTATGGTGTGTTAGTACCGTCTATGAATGCTCAAAGTACAGCGCGGGGTGTTTATTAGTACTTGGGAATACATCTTTAAGGGTTGGTTTTGCAGCCCTACACGGTAAATTAGTGTTCGTTATCCAGCCAAAGAGTATTTCAGAATAGCATAGTGAGGTGCTTATATTTATATTCCTTTATGATATCATTGTTGAGAGTGACCACTAGTGAAAGTATGATCCCTTGACCTTGTTTCCAAACATCGAATCGCCGTTTATTTAATTTTTTACTGCATGTTTACTCGCTGCCATATTTATTTCTGATTGTTATTACCACTCATATTTATCCATATCACTTGCATTTTTCTATATCTTCGTTGAACTAGTGCACCTACACATCTGACAAGTGTATTGGGTGTGATGGGGACACAAGAGACTTCTTGTATCGTAATTGCATGGTTGCTTGAGAGGGATATTTTTTACCTCTACCTCCCCGAGTTCGATAAACCTTGGGTGATCCACTTAAGGGAAACTTGTTGCTGTTCTACAAACCTCTGCACTTGGAGGCTGAACACTGTCTACAAGAATAAAAGCGTGTGTATATATCAAGCTCTTTTCTGGCGCCATTGCCGGGAGTAATCAAGACACTCCATCTTGCTTAGCATAGGTTGTTGTGTAGGCTTTGTGCTTAATAAATAAAATATAGTTTTATTCCGCTTTGTTAATCCCTCAAATAGAAGTTTTATAACTCGCCTATTCAGCCTCCTCTAGGCAGCATTCTTGGATACTAGATTTAGATGTGCGCCTTGGCGCACGATCCCGTGGGACTCGTGTGTAGGTGAAGAATTATAAAAAAATCTTTTTAGGTTTTACAAAACACAGCGAACTACAATAAATTACAAACAAAGAAACAAACATTTATATACAATCAGGGAACAGGAGAAAATATATTATAGCAACTAACATTTGTGGATTCTGCCAAGAGCAACAAAAGCAAGGAAGGAACACCGAAATCATCATCTATATAGGCAATGCATTGTCGTACATGGTGTATAAAACTCGAAAGAAAATATAAATCTAATTAGGGCTTGCATCACCAACCTAAGAAAGCGAAAAGAAAATAGCGGGAAACATATGTAAACAGAAAGAGTTGAACCAGATTGTGTGATACAATGCTAATAGGTAGACAGGATAATCATAGCATTCAACCATTAACTATGTTGCAGATCAAGAGCCTAAAATAGATTATATGCAACATTACTTTTAGAAGCAAGAAAATGAACTATGAATATCACATGTTAGCAGATAAAGCAAATACAAGGCAACATAAAAAAAAAGAATAGCTGGTAAAGCAAAAAAAAAAAAGTTGTGCTAAATGAATGCATTGTTTGTAGACTTGAGATATAAATTGACTATATGATACTATCAGTTGAAAGCCTATTAGTCGAAGGCCGTAAAAATCCAAAGCTCGGTAAGCTGGTTATATTTAAGGGCGGGCCTTGACGCATGATCCGTGGAATTCGTGTCGGTGCACACTCGATGCAGACTTTGTGTAACGACGGTAAAAATTAGGTGGAAAATGATAATATGTTTCTTAGATTCAAAAAACGAAGTCGATACGATAAACTTAGGATAAAGGAAATAAATTACATCTTTTGAGAATTCTTTGTGACATTGGAGATGGTCCGTGTCCTCATATGCTATGGTTGACCCACCGCGATCCTATCAAAATATGGCATACATGCATTGCAATCACTCAATGCCGCGACGGCACGCGTTGCCACCTATATCTGACTCGGTTTAGTACTTGGAATTTTTTTTGCAGCCGTTTAAACCAAGAATTTTGGTCTCTGAATCTGTTTCCCTATGTGGGCTTTGCGTTGCGCCCCTTGCTACTCGATTAGCGGTTCGTCGCAGCCCTGAAGTTTGTTTCTCCATTTGTCGCCGATTCTGGTTGACCTCGCGCCACCACGGATTTGTTGGCCCTCCACGCCGCCATGTTTGGCCACAAGGGATCAGGTCCCTCGCGCTGCACAGCTCGTTGTCGACCTTCAACAAGTCACACTTGCAGATCGTAGCTAACCAGCAAAAGATTTTGATTTGTTGAAAGAAAGAAGAAGCGGACATGCTCATTCGGGCAAAAACCAGGGGCACACAATGACAACATGTTTTTCAATACACATTGAAGCTTTGCACATTATTGTTGATGTTTGATTATTTTCTGCTTGTAGCTATCTAGAATTTCAGCTGTTTCAACACGTTATGTTAGTATTGATCAAATTTTGTTGGCTGGGAAGAAGGAACCGCACCTTCCTTCGCCAATTTAGTTATACTTTTCTTACTTGATCGCTAGCTGTTTTTCAATTGACGAAGAGTCAATTTTCTATCCGTTGGATCGTTATAAGGCTGCGCGTATCTTGATGTCTTTTACGGGCTCAGGCTCTTCTGTTCGGTTTCTATTGTACCCATTTGCTTTTCTGTGCCCGCTTACTCCCATGACTTTTCACGCCGCGTGTCTTCTTTGTCTGGGCGGTGGGCGGTGGGTGAGTCTCATCGGACAAGAACTTTGGCATAGAAAGAGACAGCGAGACAAGGACGGTGACAAGGGGACGAGCCGGCGGGCTAGCAGGAGGGGAAGAGGGGCCGGCTAGCAGGACGGCCGGAGGGGTCTGGTGCCGGCGTGGGAGGTTTGTCTCCGCGAATTAATTTCTTATTTTCATCCGATGTTCTGTCTAGTGTATCCCGTGCTCCTATTTATTCCGCTTTCTATTTATGGAGGGTTTTTGGACCTGTGTTCTTTGATCCGCACGATGTGACCGGCCGGATTGGGGAGTTTGGATCCCCACCTGAAGCTCGCCCCGTGCAGGACCCCAGGTCAGTTCGATTGTTGTGCTCTTTGTTGACTTCGCATCGTACCTGGGCTATAGATTTGCTTTAGGAGCTGATGCATTTTGGTGTTTCTGAAGGGCACGCTAGATTCATTTGATGATGCTGTTTAGAATCTTCGTTGTACTGTGGTGTGGTGAGCACAGAGCTGGAGGTTGAGGAAATTGGTATGGTCTTGTTGCCTATGAAGTTATTATGCTTATATCTAGAGGAGCCAACACGGGATGTTTCCGCCGTTTAAAGTCAATTTCTCTTCTAGAACGTGGCATGCTTTCATGTTTATTCTGAAGTTCAATGTGGAACAAGATTTCTAGCTTGAGGTGGTCAGGTTTCCAACAAAATATTGTGGTCTTAGTTTGTTGAGCTCCAGCCCGTTATCATACAGGCATGCACCAGCCGACCAGACCTCATGGTTACATAACTTTTCATGTCATTATATTTATATACTACCACTATTTCTGCTACTCCCTCAAGTTCAAAATAATTTCCCAAAAAATGGTATCTATTTTTGGGAAATTATTTTGAACCAAATGGAGTACTAAAATCTTCATTTCCTCTTCAGATAACCAATTTTTGTTTGATTACCAGCACTAAGTCTGCATAATTTTACATGTTATAAAATGACGGAAAATGATAGTCGTCATAAAAATAGAGCAAGAATCTTGTCATTTAGCAGTTTAACACGAACCCAGACATGCACGTTGATTATCAACACTGAGTCTGCATGTAAAAAGGAACCTATATGTAGCGTACGGTGATAGAAAGCACCAATTGACTGTACTCATATGCACTTATAAAAATGATTGAGTCAGGCTGGATCTGTATGTTCATGAATTGATTTTGAAGCATATAGCAGTGTAGCATGAAACTCAACAATATATGAAAACACTACTATCCCTATGTAGTAGCTATGACCGACCTAAGAAAGTTAGTTCTTACAATTACAGAGCCATTGTCGATATTGCTTTCTCCATATTAACTAAGTGTTTTCCTTGGAGCTTTTATAGTAGATACTTGTGGCAGTGGTACATAAGTGGCTTCTATTTTCCATTGCAGGTGCAGTGATCGTCTGGACAAAATACATTCTTCTATTCTTTGGTTTCCTGGTATATACTTGCTTCTCGCCGGGTTGATCTCTGGTATGTCCAAGCTTCAACATAACCTTATTCAGAATAAATATTTGAAGCATCATAGTTATGAATTGCCAACTACGCAAACCATGCATCATATAAGAAAAAGTACATTTCTGTAAGTATGCTAGCAGACCATGAAAGATGAAACCGTGCCATAATTCTAATGAACATAAGTGTAAAATATTCAGATTGTAGTACATGGAAATTATACACATTTAACTTTGCTTCTCGGACTCAAAACTCAGATTAATGAGTTGCACTTTATTTCTTCAAAACACAACATTTTTACTGTTACTTTTCAGTGATTTTGAACTGGATTCAATAATCCAGATTTGCACACGTTCCACTTATCTATACAAACTACTTCAGGACAAATAGAAGTTTTCGATTTGAATGTTCAGCAACATTTCTCTCGCATGTATCAAATAAGTATCAAAATATTTTCATACGAACGATCCATATAGTCTAAAATTGGTACATGATGCTTACTACCAATGCAACCTAACCATGCATGCTAATAAATTACGGCAGCTAGTTGACATCTCCTTACCATGTATTGATTTACAATGCATATAACATTTACTATTCAGGCCTTGATAATATGACGCACCATATGGTGTATTTTTCCATGTATGCTCGACTACCAAAATAATTCTAAAAAGATTCTTGCACTATGACAAACTATGAACACAAAGATTATCCATGGTGTAATAGAAATAGATACCTCAGTTTTGTTTTCCTTACTCCGACCAAACCATCTTTAGTCCAAGGTTGCCCAGCACAAACTGCATGAGAAACGACATAACATGTAAGAAACTCTCTCCCTCTCCCCAACTGCTCAGCGACGGTCTGATTCACATGTATTAATCATGTTTTGATTTGTTTCGGTATTTTACCCTTTCTCTGATCTAAACATGGGTATCTCACCTCTAAAAG
>NC_061510.1:165291961-165411494 GCF_022539505.1 Lolium rigidum
TGAGAGGCGGCAAGGGATCAAAAGAAAAAGGAAGTAGCCGGAAATCGGGGGTCAAAAAAATCCAAGAATAGAAAGAATTTTGGTTCATAGAGGATGACATGCGGGACCCATGATCCCGCATCGTAAACGGCTCGATCGGAGAGCGTTGAACGAGATGGCGCGATCGAGAAAAAAAACAATGCCGGAGAGGCTGCCATCCGGGCCCTACATCCCTCGGCGGTGCGGATTTGCGTTGACTCGGCCGGCGAACCCGAGAATTCGAGATGCACCACGTCCCGGGCCACCATACGCCACGTTTTGGCCGTTTTCGTCGGGCTAGGTGGTCTCAAAAACGAGAAAAAAACGTTTTGACATGCACAACGGACAGACCCAAAATCGTCGGCCATGGTACACCAGCAACCACGGCGCGACTTCAACTTCGTCGGCCATGGCAACTTTTCTTGTAGTGTGCTACGTCTAGTGCAAGGCACTGCAGGACAACATAAGATTGCACCCCCATGGGAGGGACCATTTATAGTGAGCAAGGCTTTGCACAATGATGCTTACTATCTTATAGATGCACAGGATGCCAAGAAAGGAAGGAAAGATAGGTCGGGTGAGGAAACCAAACGCCCATGAAATGTAGCTCTTCTTCGCCCTTTCTATTCCTGAGGATGTGACGTAAGGAGTTCCTGTACCTTTTCAATATTTGCTATGAATGAAATGATAGCATCTCGAATGATTCTCGGGGACTGCCTTTACCAAAATTGCATGTGATATGTTTATTTTTTCTGTATGCCGGTTGGGTTGTTTGAAATTTTCTTCTCCGGTTTAGTAATGTGTTTAACCCGAGGGTGAGTCTTTGACTTAGCTGCTGTCCGCAACCCGGCTTCATGGCAAGCAAGAAAAGCCGGAGCGACTTGAACACATGAAAAACCAAAGAGGAAACAAAAACAAGCAATCCAGAATAAAATTTAACTAACCCCGGTTATACCGGTTTTTTGCAAAATTTTCGAGCTACTTGAAGTTTTTTCTCTAAGTTCAAGAGATTTTTTGTTTGGCAAAAGGACTTTGGACCTCATACGTCGAAACACCCAAAAGAGGTAGACAAAGCCAAAGTCAAAGAACTAAGAAAACATTAGACTGAACTCGGGACTGAACCCGAAGTAATTGACATATAACTTCACAAACTGCCAAACCTAAGAAGTTTCAACGAGCCAAAAGGACTTAAGCGTATATTACATCGCCACCCAACATACCGGGGATTTTACGAATTTAAAAGTTTTTCGGACCAACAGGGACAAATTTTTATGCATCACCAGCACCTGGTGCTGAAGTAGACGAGGTGGAACATGACGGGTCAACAGGAACGGACTTGGTAACGGAGGAGTATCAGCTTCCAGTTCTTTGTCAACGTCTTCATCACTTCCAGCTTCACCATCACCCAGAGCTTCTTCATCCTGAGCTTCATCCTTAGGAACATCCTCAGGGTCCGGGATGAACTTGTGGATGGCGGCATACTGGGAAATATCATAAGCCCGGGCTTGGCGTTTGTGGATTTGTGCTTCATCGGAAAGGGCAGCTGAGCCGATCCTTAATGTCTCCAAGGCATCGAGATCGAGCTCCTCATACCAGGACATCACAAACTTTAGAGACTGGTCCGCTCCGGCCCGACCGGCTGAACGGCGCCACTCATTGAGCTGAAGATCAGCGGCATTAAGCCACTCGCAGAGCTCCGGAAGTTCCTTGGGTCTTGGCTCGCTATGGTAAAGGGCGTCAAATGCCTTCAGGGCAGCTGAACATCCACGCCAAGGACCTTCATATGGGAAACCCGGGCAGCCATAGCGATAATGTAATTTTCCACATGGTCATGATCGGGGCAAGAGGCTCGGCGAGACCCTTCCGGGCTTCCTTGACGGCTTTGATGGCACGCTTCTCGGATTTCGGGAAAGCCTCTAGTGCAACGAAAAGACAAAGGGTTTGGGTCAGGCCAAGTATAAGTAGAAGATCAAAAGGGAATACCTGAGACAGTTATAATGAGCCAATAAGAAGCATACCTGCCATGTCCTCGTTCAATTTCCCAGCACAAATAGCCCAATATGTCATTTTGCCATTCAGCAAGTCCACGTGTTCCTTTTGGAGCTCATTAAGGCGGCGTTCGGTGTCGTTGATGGTGTTCAGCCTAGCAACTTCCTTCTCAAACTTGGCAGTGGTCTCATTGACTGCGTTCGTTTTCTCGTGTTCCATATCAGCTTTAGCCTTGGCAACTTCTTCCTTGCAACTATTGGTTATTCATGAGATCTGTATCTCATGCTGCTACTTCAGATGTTCAATCTCGGCTTTTAGCCGGACAACTTCATCCTTCTCCACCTTCAACTCAGTATTTTGTTATTCCTTTAGTTGCGAGATTTTGGCTTCAACTTTCTCATTGTCCCCTACCCCCAAGTAAAACTTAGAGCAGCATGAAAACGGATTAGATATAACGAGATGAGCAAAATACAAAAAAAAGACTTACCCTGGAGGCTATTGATCCTTTCTATCAGGTCAGCCACTTGGGCCAGATTTTGCTTGTCAGCTGAAGAAGCAAACCAAACAGGAATGACAACCCACGAGATAAATATGTCGATGCAAAATGAAAAGAAAAAGATATCGACATTACCATTGGCTTTGTTGAAGGCAGCGAGCAGCGACTTATGGGCATTGCTGAGCTCGCGATGCTCCCATAGAAGGTTCTGATACAATTCCTTTCGATTCTAGCTGCAGTTCTGCACAAAGTAACATGGATGGTTAGCTCAGCTTGATGCTATGTGTGCTGGATTTTTGACACAAGTTCCGCGTCAAGTGTTGCACACTTAACATAGAACTCGGGGACTATGTGTGCCGGATTTTTGATGCAAGTTCCGCGCCAAGTGTTGCACACTTAACCCAGAACTTGGGGACTATGTGTGCCGGATTTTTTATGCAAGTTTCGTGCCAAGTGTTGCACACTTAACCCGGAACTCGGGGACTATGTGTGCCGGATTTTTGGCGCAAGTTCCGCGCCAAGTGTTGCACACTTAACCCGGAACTTAGGAACTATGTGTGCTAGATTTTCAACGCGAGTTCTGCACCAAGTGCTACGCGCTTAACCCGAAACTTGGGGACTATGAGCATTGCATTTTCTAAAAGAGTTCCAAGCTAAGTATTGCGCACTTAACACGAAACTCGGGGACTATGAGTATAATTAATTATGGATATTTTCATATCTAAACATGGTTCAAGTTTGGTTGCTACACACCACACGCTAAGCTAACTATATACAGAGACATGTGCGCAGTTTTGGAAGAAAAAGATAAGGCTTAAGAGTAACAAAATACTTACCACAACAACTTTATTGGTGTCAAACCAGTTGGTGTCCATGGCCTTCACGACTTTCTTCAACAGATGGTTGATCAGCGATATCGGGCCAGTGGGAGCTATGATTGGCTCCCGGGCTTCATTCAGGCCGGAGGTAACATCACTCATATCGGCACTATTCCAGTCTTGTGCGTAATGCTCCAAAGAGCCCGGGCTATCTCCGCTGCGAGTTTGAACCAGCACATTGCCAAAGCGTGGCGCCATTTGGCGCGCAGCAACGACGGTGGCACGGGTGGCGTGCAGTGTCAGCTGCTGTTCACCACTCCCGGAGCCTGGCTCAGTGCCGGCTTTGGGGCGCGTGCTCAGCTTCTTGCTCTTGGCTTTGGCGGCATCACCCGCAATAGCTTTTGATGATGTCGGGGAATGAGCTGGGCCCTTGCCGGTATCAGGTGGAGGAGTTGTTGGATTCGAAGAGGTTGGCTTATCAGATCCAGCGGCGGGACCCTCAGTGGTCTTGGGCTCCGCAGATGGGTCACTTGTTCCTTCATGAGATTCTTCCGGAATAAGCGGCCGGAATGACGGAACCGGGATTTCCACACGCGGAAGTGGAAATTGATCTGGAGGAGGTGAAGCAGGTCCAGAGGAGTTGGGAGGTACGTCTTCTGTCGAGCGCACAGGTGGCGGAGGGATAACTGTTGTTAGGGGGGGGAGCTTCGGGTGCACTTTCACGGGTCCTCCCGGGGGCAGAACGACTGATGTTCAAGGCCGGACTAAAAAAGAAAGAGGGGAATGATGTCAATACAACCGAAAGTGATTAACACTGAGACAAAAGCAATGATACCACAAGTGTGCTTACCCGGAGGACATAGGTGGTTCCTTGGGGCGGTATTCTTATCTCGGCGAGGAGGTTTGTTGCCGCTGGCTTTGGGGCGCTTAGACGGTGGAACCGCTGTGGAACTAGTGGCTGTGCTGGCACGCTTCCGGGTTGTAGTCTGCTTGACTTTGTCGTGGCCAGCAGCAAGGGGAGCAGCATTCTCCAATACCTGAGCATTGGGATCTGTTGAACACAGGATCCAAACATTTTGCAAATAAGAGGGGAAAAGAGTTAATACCTCCAAGATAACGCAATCATCGTCATCATCATCATCATCATCAGCCCAAGTCCTATGCTCAACAAGGGCCTTACCAGTGTGGGAGACAACGATGGCGTTGTTGACATTAAGGTCGAGCGCAGTGGCGGCGGTGTCGGGATCTTCGTTGTCAACATATGTCCGGTCAGCCGGGAAGACGATGGTGGGATTCTCGGTCAGCTGTCGTTCAAACCTCTGTAGGGATAAAAGATTCAACAAGAGAAACCGATTACTTCATGAGATAAACATCAAAGAAAGACAAATGCCGGGTTAACTTAAAGTATCTCGGCAAAAATTACCTGTGGCGGCGGGTTAGCGCGGTTGTATGGCTCCTGGTCCCAGTCCCAATCCGGCCCCATGTCGGTTTGAGCGATGGCCTTGACCTGTGCCAGCACCTCCGGCTTTTCCAGCTCGAAGGTAGTCATCCGGGTGGGATGCAGACAGCCGCTCATTTGGCAAATCTTGTGGTTGCGCCGCTGAAGTGGTGAAACCCTCCGGGTGATGAACGTGCGCACGAGGTCATCCGGCGTGGGGAGGCCGGAATCGTGCATCTCGCAGATGAGGGTGTAGATTTGATTGGTTTCAGAGTGGGAGTTACCCGGGTTGTAGGTCTAGTTAAACTTTGTTGGGTGTTCCTTTTACATAGGAAGGAAGGTTGATGAAGTCCTCAGTACCGGCATTCTTGACATAGAAAAAGTCTTTTGCCATCTGCGACATGAGTCAAGGCCATTCACCCGGATGAATTTGGTGCTCCGGCGCGGTGTAACCATAGCCGCGCCACAGGTCAGCATTGGCTTATGCAGAGTTGGGATAGATGGGTCCTAGACAGACTGAGTCCGAAGGTTGTGAGGCCATGCCCACAGCTCGATGTTGGGCCATAAACCGAGATAACCCTCGGTAAAAGCCACAAAGGATGACAATAGTGTGAAGGCATTAGCCGTAAGATGATGGGGCTGAAGCCGGAATTTATCCAGGAAAGCCTAGAAGAACCCATTGCCTGGGAGCCCAAAGCCGCGGGCGAAATGGGCAAGGAACACAACTACTTATCCCTCCTCTGGGATTGGCTCTAGCTCGCCCTTAGGAAGTCTACATGTAACTTCAGGAGGAACATGTTTGGTTTTATACAACCAGTCAATCTCTATCTAGCGTACATTGGAGCCCTCCCAACCTACATGATTGGGCTGTGCGTCGGGCTTTGGCGCGAGATCTTCGGCCCCTTCAGCCTCCTCTGACAATGGGACGGCCATAAGAATTTGTTCTTCAAAGGACATCGTGTCGACGAACTCGGGCAAAGGAGTAGAGGGAATGAGACCTATGGTTCATAGACTTGAGGAGAAGATCTTAGAAGAAACGAACAACCTAGCGGGCAAAAAGCTCAAAAGGAGAACAATGGCAGAGAGAAACCATGCAGAGAATAAAGGAGAAAGATGCAAATCAGACTTACCGTAGATGAAGCGGGGCGCTGAAGAGCGAATCGGTGGTGGCAGCGCAGCCTCCGCAGGTTCTGCGGCGAAAATGATGGTGAGGATCCCCGCGGCGGCGCTCCTCCACAAGTTCCCCACCGGTGACGAAGATGAACCGCTCGAGGGAGACGAAGGAAGAAGAAGGGGAAGTGCGGTCAAGATTAAAGAAACTGACCGTCGGGGTTACTTATACTCCTCGGGGAGATCGTGCGTCGCGGATCCACTGCGGTCGTGGGAGCTGTAACCACGTCGGTCATGGGCGATGAAGTTGTGTACACGGCCGCACCAGGGGCCACACGGATCCCGTGCGCCGAATTTAATGCACACGGTTATCAGTAAAACAACATGATTACGGCGACATCGTCGATTTGACTACACAGGGGTCTATCGGTCAGTAAACGGTGACCGCTGCCACTGACAGATTGGTAAGTTCCAAGATATTCCCTGACAAGTGGTGCAGGCAACGCTGGACACCGTAGGCGGTTTTACTAAGTGATGCTCGGTTAATCCGGGTGAGACTTATGCCGGCAAGGGAGATGTTCGAGTCTGAGAAAGGCTGGGATGTTTAATCCGGCGGGAAAGTTAATCTCGGATGGGAACCTGCCGTGGCCCATCAGCTAATGCCGCTGGACCACACCAACTTCGGGGACTGATGTCGGGGGGATAAACCCCGATAGGCTAACCTGGGCTATGTTTAGCCGGCACAAGAGGTTTATATCGGATAATTAAGATTATACGGGAGTACGGCATAATGATCTTAGGAATGTCGGGTAACCCAAAGTTCATCCGTCCGGAATAACAATGAGAGATAGAAGTTTCCGACATAAGGGAAACAAGAAGGAAATCCGACATAAGTAATCCGGGATACGAGTCAACCCAAACCGGGATGCCAAGGGCATGTTGGTACGGTGATCCGACACAAGACCAACGGTCTATTGCAGGTCAAAGATCCGTTCGTCCGGTACGAGACCAAGATGATGTATGATGGATCAACTTTATACGAAGCTCTGAAGCCAAAGCAAGATGCTGATGATTAAACAACAGTAGTCTGACAAAGAGGTGTCATCAGACAAGAGTCGCAGAGGGGAACGTCACATCCTGAGCCAAAGAAGCTTTATAAAGTAGGCTTAGGTAGGCTTAGATTCCCTTAGGGTTCCTTCCCTTATAAGCCACCTCTCCCCTATATAAGGAGAGGGGCATTCCCCTTGTGCAGGGAGAGCTCGATTGGCTAGTCTATACCGTACACTTCATCTTCTACCTTTTGTTCTTCTACCTCTCACCATTGGCTAAGTTCAAACCTTGTAGCTCCCTGTTGAGATCATATACATACAATATGCAGGAGTAGGGGTGTTACCTCCTCACGAGGGCCCTGGGCCTGGGTAGATCGCCTTGTTCGTGTGGGTTCGTGTGTTTCTCTCCTTAATCCTCCCCCGGTCCCCTCGGTACACATCGGCCCCAAGTTAAGCCTACCCATGGCATCTGTTTGTCCACCACGACGACAATTTTTATAAAAAATGAGGTTAAAGGATACTAGTAAATATCATGCATTTTTCTTAACATGAAAAGCATGCACCTTCAATAGGGGTGTAAATAGATAGGATAATTTTCACACAAATTTGTTTCAGTATCCATTTTTCAGAATCCATATCTAGTTTGAAGGAATTATACGGATAAGAGCATCTCCAGCCGCGTCCCCCAAAGCGTCCCCTAAAGGGATTTGGGGCGCGCCGGACAAAAAAACGTTCCCAACCGCGTGCCCCAAAGCCTCTTTTTTCTGGCTCAACCCAATAAGGTGTCCGACGCCCCGAGCCCGTCCCCGCTACACAGGGGATGCTCCGGGCGCGCCGGACGCAACGAAATGCGAGGCGAGGACACGCGGGCCCGACGCGTCAGCGGCACAGAAAAATTCGTCCCCTCTTTCATCAAATCGTGCCTCTCCCGCCACACATTTCTGCCCTCCCAACACATTTCACCTCCTATCCCGTCGATTCACTTTTCTCCCTCTCGCCGTCGCCGCCGCTACCTCTACCCCTCCATGGCGCCGCCGATAGGCCCTAAAAAAATGCCAAAGAAAGCGGCCACCAAGCCGTCGGGCATTAAGACGAAAGGAGCGAAGGCGCCCTTCGCGAAGCCACAGAAGGCGCCGGCTCTGAAGAAGAAGTCAGAAGGATGGACCGACGATCAATGGTGGCAAGACTGCCTTTGCTGCAAGATGTCGATGGCGGAGCGGATGGGACAGAGGGCGGCGCAACAGGAGAAGAAGACGGTGGCAGCACACACGCAACAGCACGCGCTGGCCACATGTATCGCCGCCACCAATGCGAGCCCATGGAGTACGTCGGGGCCAGCGTACATTTCGGGAGTGTTGTCCCCGTTGACATCCGGGTTCTACAACGACGTCCCCTCCGCCACTCCCGGGTGCATGACGCCAAACTTGTCGCCGCAGTACCATGATACGCTGCCGCATGACGGCTTCAACCCCAACGCCGTCTTCTACTCCCTGGCGTACGAGCAAGCGCCCCAACGCGAGCCAGGGCCCGGTGCGGACGGCGCCCCGTTCACTGGTCGCAGGGGCCCGCTCGAATTCGAGGCCGCCGGTGCTGAGGAGGAGGAGAAGAAGGGGAGGAGGAGGGGTGGAGGACGACGACAACGAGGACGAAGAGGGCATCGATGAAGAGGATGACGAGGACGCGGGTGCCGTGGAGGATGCAGATGATCTCCTGGAGGTTGATGTGGCCGACGCGAGGAAGAAGAGGAAGAAGAAGGTCTCGGGCACACGAGGCCCCAAGTGGACTGTTCTGGAGGATCAATGTCTCTGCGAGTCGTGGTCGACGGTGAGCCATGACTGCATCATCGGCGCCAACCAAAAGTATGGGAAGTATTGGGCGAGGATCAAGACGGAGTTCGATGAGCGCAAGCTAATCAACGGCAATTATACAACAAAGTGACAATGAAAAGGAGCCAAAAGGAAATGTCGACGCGATGGGCCATCATCCAGACATCGGTGAACATGTTCCATGGGTTCCATAGAGAGGTCGAGAAAAGAGGCGACATCGGCATCGACGTCAGCGTCGTGGTACGACTCTTTCTTAGATAATCTATAGCGCCTACATTTTGTTCGACGATTTGATTGTGTTTCTTTTGGTTAGCTCGACAAGGCCATGGATATGTACCGTAAGCACTCAGAAGGGCATAAATCGTTCGCGCTGATGCATTCCTATAGCAAGCTCAAAAAGAACGAGAAATGACAATTGACGCGCCATTTATTGTCGAAGGGGAAAGACGCATCCTCCAAGCTCGTTGGACTATCGTCAGACACCCTGCTAGAGCATGGAGTGTGCAAACTCTGTGGGAGGTGATGACCGCTTGTGTAATCATGCATAACATGATTGTTGAGGTAGAGCGAGATGATTCACTGTTTGATAATAAGTGAGATGTCCAGGGAGAGTTGGTTACTCCTCAAGGTGGTCCGGCATCATTCCAGGATATCCTCCATGTGCACCACGAAATTCGGGATCTAGCTGTACACAACCAGCTCCAGGCTGATTTGGTCGAGCACATGTGGCAGCATGTTGGCAACAATGCTGCAAACAACAATGAAGAAAATCCCGAAGAAAACAATGCCTAGAGCATTTGTATCGTTTTACATTTTTTTGAATAATACTTTGTCATTGAATACGTGGACAATAAATTTATGTAATAAATCTTAAGCATTTAAACTTATTTATATTTTTTTTATGCTTTTATAGTGAATTTAGAGGAAAATAGCAACTTCTATGGCGCCGCGACCCAAATCTGCCGCGTTGGGCACATCGCGCGATCCAAACGGACACGCGGACGCGGGACTCCATCCACATGTCCACGCAGCCACCCAAACAACCTAAAACGGCGGCCAGCGCATCCGTTTGGATCGTAGGGTTGGAGATGACTTAGAGCATCTCCAGCCGCGTCCCCCAAAGCGTCCCCCAAACCGCGCTGGATTGAGCGTTTGGGGGACGTGTTTTCTTCGTGCCGCGTTTGGGGGATGTCGCTCCCCAGCCGCGTCCCCCAAACGCCCCCCCAAACATTTAAAATACTTTTTTGGCATTTTTATTTCAATTTCCACAAACTAATACATAATTGGGAATGTGGTTTACACGAAGACACAGTTTGGAACATGGTTTTCCACAAACTAATACTCCCTCCGGCCCTAAATATAAGCCATATAGTTTTTGGCACGGAAATTAAGAAACACACTTTTGGGAAAAATTACACCTTGTTTGGTTAGGATTAACCCTAGGCAATTAACATGAGCTAATAGAGGACTTTGCATAAGCTAAGAAAACATAATTGAATCACTAAAAATATTTTCCATACAAGTGGGGCAACGTAGTAAACCTTATATTATGGATTTTTTCTCAAAACACTATATGGCTTATATTTAGGACCGGAGGGAGTACATAGTTTGAACCATGGTGGACACAAATATAAAATTTTGCAAAAAAACTAAACCTAACTAGGCCGTGCATCGAAGGTTTCCTGTGTTCGTTGCTAAGAAAGAACACTCGAGGGCACACCCAGTCACCCAAACTGGAAAATCCAGCGGGAGGATGGTGCCCTTGTTGGTTCTACCGATGAGGCGAACATCCAGAAACTTCCGTCCACGTATTCGCTGCAAAGAAACAACACTCTTCATCATCAGTCGCCCTCCTCGTCGGTGCTATCGCCGTGGTAGTCCCGGCGGCAGCGCGTCTCGTCGAAGACGCTCATGTCCCTGTCGCCGAAGTAGGAGAACAGGAGGATGAAGCCGGCTTCGAGGCTGTGGTGGCGCGCGAACTTCTCCCAGCCGATGTTGAGGTACATCTTGCCGCGCGCGTCGTAGATCACGTCGACGATCCACCGGTAGTAGCCGCACGCAGCCTCCCGCAGATGCATCGTGCGCGGGCGGTCGTCGCTGGCGACGTAGTCAGCGAAGGAGTCCGGCAGCCTCTGGATGCCGCGCGGGTCGCCCTTGAGGTCGAGGACGAACTCGAACAGCACGTCCAGCTCCACGTCCATCTCCGACGATGAAGACGACGGCGTGGGAGGCGACGGCGAGCGTTTAGCTCTGCCGCGACCACGACCACGACCACGGCCGCGAGGTCGGCCTCCACCTCTACCAGACATAGCGTCGAGTCTTGTTGAGATGGTGGCGGCTAGGATTTGAGAGAGAGGCGCTAAGGTTTGTGTGTGAGAGGGACGATGAGAGGCGGCCCTTTTATAGGCCGAAGGGAGGTGGAGGAGCGGTGGCGCTCATTAACGCCGGCACGCAGAGCTAGGCGCGACGGGACGCGTCGCTGCGCCTCTGCGGGAACTGCACCGTCGCTGCAAAGCCAATAACTTCCGTCGCGAGGTAGGCGACGGTTAGGTTAAAATTTATTGTGCCGCTGACGGGTCGGCCCCGCCACTCCCCGCCTCGCTTTTCGGTGTGTCCGACATCTCCGGAGGGTCCCCTGTGGGACGGGGACGAGCTCGGGGCGCCGGACACCGTATCGGGACGCGCCGGACAAAATTCGGATTTGAGGAACGCGGCTGGAACGATTTTTTATCCGGCGCGCCCCAAATTACTTTTGGGGACGCGGTTGGAGTCTTGGAGATGCTCTTAGACCTATGAGGTAAAACACCATTGTCTGAATCCAACAATAACAGTCATGGACCCACTAAGCAGGGACTCCCCACCCGTCTCGTCTTCCACCCTTGCGCTCCCAAATCCCAATCCCCCATTCTGTTAAACAAAAATTCCAATCCCCCACCAAAACCCTAGCTCGCACCGCACCATGACCCCGCCTCCGCCGCCGCAGCCCGGACAGGACTCGCTGCCGGCGCTGGTCGACGACCTGGTATCCGATATCCTCCTCCGACTCCCGCCGGACGAGCCGGAGTGCCTATTCCGCGCCTCGCTCGTCTGCAAGACCTGGAACCGCCTCCTCTCCGACCGCGCCTTCCGCCGCCGCTACTGCGAATTCCATCGAGCACCTCCCGTGCTTGGATTCCTTCATAACCGTTCTGGCCTCGCCCGCTTCGTCCCGACCACGGCATTCCGGCCTCCCGACACTGAGCACTGCTACGCCATCGGCTGCCACCATGGCCGGGCCCTCCTGCGCGAGCGCAGGTCCCCTGATTTCCTCACCCTGTGGGACCCCGTGACCAACGAGAAGCAGTATGTGCGCATGCCCGACATCCCGATGGCTTCCGCCAACGGCTTGGTGCTCTGCGCCACACCCGGCTGCGACCACCTTGACTGCCACGGGGGTCCCTTCCTGGTGGCCTTCGTCGGCTTCGACGCCGGCGGCGAGGGTGCGAGCGCCTGCCTCTACACTTCGGAGACCGGTGCGTGGAGCACGCCGTCCTATCTACAGCTCGATTCCTATCTCAACCCGCAGCCCCCCGTCGTTGTGGGAGATGCACTCTACTTGGTATGTGAGGATGGCGAAACAATCATGCGCTACAAATTCGCTGGCAAAAGGGGCCTATCACTGATCGAGCCGCCGGACGTTTACGAGGAAGGCGTTGTCCTCATGACGGTTGAGGATGGTGGACTTGGGATCGCTGGCCTTGACATGTCCACCCTCTACCTTTGGTCGCTGAAGACGGATCCTGGCGGAGTTTCGGGGTGGAAAACACGCGGGGTCATCAAGCTGGAGATGCTCCCCATCGATGACCTGAGATCATGGCGTCACTTGGTCGGCTTCGCCAAGGGATGCACTTCCGACATCGTTTTCGTGACCACAGATGCTGGCGTCTTCAAGATCGATCTCAAATCGGAAGAAGCGACGAAGGTGTGCGAGCATGGCAGCTCCCTCGTAATCTTTCCTTACACGAGCTTCTGCACCCCAGGTACTATCCTCGAGCCCACCAAGTTCTATATGTTTGACGTTTGTGAATATTCAGTGCTTTCTAATTTCTGAATTCTCAAAAAAAAAAAAATTGCAATTGGAAAGATTTACCGATGGACCAGTTGGCATATAGTAGTATATATATCATGCTCTATTGTTCTCTCTGAGTTGCCAGTAAGCTGCCATTCCTGGCTAAATTTTGCACTAAGCTTTCTGAGATGGTAGCATGCTTCAACTATTCTATCTTTTGCAAGAAGGAAATGGAGAGCACATTAGTTATTGGATGGATGATTGGCTAGATGACGGACATGACATCTTTCCTAGAAATTCCCTATGATCTTGTTAACCTAACTTTCAGCTTGTTTTAGGAAACTTAAGTTTCAGAAATTGTGATGTGAACAAGTTTTCTTTTTTCAGAGGGCATCAGACATATTAGATTCATAAGAATATTAGTAGAGTACTAGGTTTTTTTTTTGTATCATAAGCATATATAGTTCACTACTAGTACTATATATCTTCCCACCATGTTTGCCATGTTCTAAAAAGGTAAAACAAAAATACGGTTTGCTCTTTGTTGTCATGCTATGTGAGTCGTATCTGATTTAGTTTTCTGTGACTTTGGAGCTCGATGGAAATAATTTTGAAGGTCCTGTGCATGTATAAACCACAGTTTTGTAAACAATTATCTGAATTTGTCATCCAGTTCATTCATGTAGCATTAAGTTCCTCTAGTAAGGACTTAAGCTTTTGAGAACTGGGTGCTGGACCAGTGTTAGGGCAGCACAGTTGTGCCCCATGATGACCTGGGCTCAAATCGTGTAATCAAAATTAACATCGCTGGTTATTTCGTGTAGAATAATCAGTATTTCTTGTTTCATACCTCTTAATACAACGCCGTGGGGGTTTCTCCCCCTGTTGGTCAAGTCTTTTTTAACATCCACCGCTTATTGGGTCTTCAACCCGTTGCGACGTGCTGATAGTGCTCAGCTGAATGAGAGACCACATGTTCCTTGATTCATGAGTACCTCCAGTCAGGTCACGTCTTCTCTGAAAACTAGTGGGGTGATCCGCGGGTAGATTCCTTGTGTAATGTTTGCAACTCTACATAATTATGACTCATTTAAATTTAATCCCAACTTTCAATGCTTTGGATAAAAAATTAAATTTAAAAGAACATGCAGTACAAAGTTCATTACAATAAAATACAGTCCCATCTTCATAGGATTTTGAAATGTATTACTCAAACATTTAATAGTAACAAAAATAGGAACATGCATGTTTGCGATGCTAACTTTTAAAGCTTTGCTCACATGTTGGTAAGTGTTTGAATTTAGTTCCCCAAATTTGCTTACTCGGGATAGACATTTATACATAAAAAACTCAAAAGTAATTTTGTATAACCTTCTTAAGGTATCTGAAATGCATTACTTAAAACATGCATAAAGGGATTAGGCAACTGAACTCAAACATTTGCACAGTTATCTCATAAGGATCTTTTGTTGCAATTTTTTTTTTATCTCCCCTCAGTTGTATGCATGTGTAGACATTTAAAATGGTGAAGAAAATGCAGCCCAACATGAAAGTTGTAGATATTTTTTATGCTCTTGTAGTCTTATGATACTTGACGTGTACTATTACTTAAACATTTATATAATTGAACAAATATAGTCGTGCAACGTTTGTTGTTATGTAGTGTTCATATCAGCTTATTGGTCCATCAGTTATGTGACAAATTTGTTTTGTAGTGCTCATACATCTAGTAATAATCTCTTTTTGCAGTATCTGTTTGAATTTCTCCCTAATTTTGATTCATGAGATAGAAATTTAAAACTAACCTCATGTAGGCAACAAAACTTGGTTGATTTTTCATATGATTTTGTTAGCACATTGGAAAAACATTTCTTCTATTTCTTACACTTCGTTTTCATCCCGGGATACACTGGTTGAAATTAATTGCATGTCCAATGAGAAAATCAGTGTGTAGTTATCGCGTTTACAACGTCCATATTTGTTATGTAGTGTTCACACCATGATCCAGCATGTACAAGTTAAGGGTGTATCTTTGTTTATTTCTACAACTTTCACCATTTTTTCGCATATGAAATTAATGTTAGAGATATAGGCTCAATTCTAGATGGAATTAAATTAATGATGGGTTAAATAGGAACAACTTAAACTGTAGAAAGTATTGGAGAATATCAGGGATTAAGTATTGGTTAGAGTTGAGGAGGCTAAAAAGACTTACATTGTGAAGTAGCGTGAGAATCGGCTTTGTTTTACAGCTTCCATTTAGTCCTACCAGCCTAGCCTACGACAATAACTTTCATGTCAGATTAGGCTCAACTCTCAGTGAAGTTAATGAGAGATTAATTAGGAATAACATAAGCAGCAAAGAGTTGTAAATGAGACTTGATGCTTTAAGTTAAAGTTGAAAAGACTCCATTTCAAAATGGTTGCTTACTGAGAATCAGAAAACAAAGTATGTGTAATCTTGATATGGCACCCAATAAACTGCTCACGTCAGCCTGTCCAGAGCCTTTGTTGTAACCTTGCCTTTTATTTTCTTAATACTAGATGATACCCCGCGCGTTGCGGCGGGATATTTTTAGTGATGTATAGGATAAAAATTTACATATTTAGCTTTGTGAACGCTTTGATGTAAAGCGGCACATAACTTATTCGATAGTTAGTAAAAAAATATATTACATCATCTTAGTAGTTCTTAAGTGCATTGGTAACTATTTTGTGTCTTTCTAGATCTTTTTGTCATCGAAAAGGATATCCATGACATATCTTTTTCCATTTTTGATGTATTCGATTGTGAAGAGTGTATGATCCGATCCTACTATGCTTGTGAGATGAGCACATGAAAGTCCCCCTTGGTTCCCTTCTTCCAGAGTTAGATGCAGGGGCCGTCTCATATCCTTGAGTTTTTGCATTGCTTTCGTATATACATCTTGTTGGCTTCTATGGGTCGATCAGTTGAAGATAGAAGTACGCACGCGGCGGGTCTCAGTCTTGTCCTGAAAGATAGAAAGAAATTTACATGAATGTAGGAATGTGAAATATAAACAAAAAAATTCTTTCTGATGACAAAGAAATTTCTTTCTATCTATTCTTAAGTTGTGCACGACGGGCCGATTATCGGAAGAAGCTGAATGGTCTAATTGAGGGGTGACAGCAGGTTCGGACTGACGGCGTGGTCGTCCATGAATGCGTGAGATGGGATGACTAACATGATGGTTTGTACGGTTTTCAGAACTATCAGGTGCATCCATCTTTTCAAGCGTAGAGGGGAGAATTGAAAAGAAGAGGTACTGTTCTTGTGGTCTATAGACAATATATATCTGAAGACATGCATTGATGGAAGATTGCAGCAGAGAAAATTACAATGTAACTAAATAGTTAATACAGGAGAGGCAAAAAAATAAAAGGTGCATATGCTCAGCTAATGTAAATTCAAACATAAGAGCAGGAGGTTAGATTGAGGAGCAGGAGATTAGATTTGCTTACCAATGAAAGGAGTTGGTCTGTAGTGTCGTACAGGTGATGCTAGCTGCTGTTTCCTAGCTTGAGCGAGGAGACCAGGAAGTGAATATCCAAGGAATTCTTGACCGAGCAGACCGGGAAGTGCCAAAATCAAAAGAAATCCGGTGGCGATGAGGTGCCAGTAGACAGAATCGAACCAAAATAGTACGCTGTAGAGGCAAAACGTGGAGCGGATTTGCCAGCCGTAGCTTAATCTACCAGATTGGGAATACAGAGTGAGGCATTGAAAATAAGAGAGAGAGAGAGAGAGAGAGAGAGAGAGAGAGAATTAGAATCGGCAGCTGGCTGTACCTGCGCGGAGGCGGGTGGCAGTGATGGCGGGGCGAGCAGGGTCTCTGACTGAAGCGTATGGCACCATGGTTTTCCTTTTAAGTTGAGGGCGGTGGCGACTGATTTGTTGGATGGAGCAGTTTCTATTGCTAATTGCTGGGATTTATGAGATGTAATCATCAGGATTTGTGAGGAGGAGGCTAGAGGTCGGGGGTGGAACAATTATGGCTAGAAAATTGGTGGGCGGATGACGGAAGGTCTGGCGCAGCTGAGGAAGACGAACAACAGTTGTAGGGGATGGAAAGGTCAGACGTTGAGCGAGTCGTGGAAGGAAAGTTGCGAGGGCCAGAAGGATGAAGGCGGGCTATTTGGGAACCAAGGTCGCTACCACTCTACGGCCCAGGTCGGTCCAGCCCGCGTAGGAAGAATGTAGCGACGAAGCGAGACGAACGGAGGCAGGACGTACGTGGTAAAATAAAAGGGTGACGTGGCTTCACCAAAATGCAGGAAAATGAGGTAGTGGGGGATTCCTATTTAGAGATAAAAGATTAACCTGAGACCAGTAAATCACCACCATTCATTTTCTGTTATTTTAATAATATAATAGATACCCCTTCAATCTAATGGAGTATCTGAGATAAGCAATTAAGCATCCATTTGTGCACTACTTTCTAGGCAAATTTGTGCACTCCTTCAATCTCAAACATCCTGCTCCAGTCTGTTCGATTGCTATTGCTTATACTTAAAGAAAGGCACCTGCGGCAGCTGGGTCATTAGCGTCGGTGGGCGGTCAAGCATGCGACTCGTGCTGCTAGCGCTTGGTTCCTTGTCGATGTTACTTGTATTTTACCTCTTAATCTAAGTCTTGGTGCCGAATAAACACCATTGTTGACTTTGGTTCCTCTGGGGTGTTGGTTGCGAGTTATTAGCATATGTTTTTTTTTTGCCTTCATCCGCATTTTTGTTTCCATATTGCTGATGCATTTTTAAAAAACTTTGTGAGAGCTAGCGAGGTTCAATGTATGAATATGGGGAGCAGTTTTGCTTTCCATTCTAGGATAAATCTTACCGAGTGCAGAACTAACATACTCCTATTGGTGTTACTGAGATATAACATTTCTGAGTTTACTCTCTGTACATTTTCAGGTCGTGCTAACGGCAGATTACCATCTCCAGCGGCAACCTAGTCATCTATTACCTACCCTGTCAATGATAGTTCGTCTGTTGCTGGCTTGCTGCCATCCTGCAGTTTAAGTGAGAAGTGAGAACATTGTTAGTCACTATGACCAGTTATGGTTCTTGTCAAATTATCCATGAACATGTGTCCAAAACTACCTTGTAATATTTTGGCTCATCATCCTTATGTGCTCGCCGCAACCACCTAAATATTAGTATCTGTGTTCCTACATTCCCTGAAAAAATTATCCTTTGTGGTCGTTATGTCGTGTTCATTGTGATCATGACTTCTAAGGATTGATATTTGGAGAGCTTAACATATGTTTATTGCCTTCATCCCAGTTTTTGTGTCTGTTTTTTTGCTTAGTTAGTTTCATCCCAGTTTTTTTTGGACTGGCTTGCTTTTGCTTGTGCTGACTGTCGAGATACCTGCAATGCTATAGGCATAATTTATTTGTCAACTGGCTGCTGTGCTGTGCACTAATCATGTCACGGAGGTAAAGTCCTGAAAACTACTGGCTACATGTCACGTATCAGAATATGATGGAAGACGATCCTCGTCAAAGTCATCCGATCGATGTTTTTGTTGCTAGCGCATGCATGGTCTACCTAAGTGAATGTAAGATTGTCAAAGCCCGGTTGACGATGCTAGAAGCCATGTTTTACAAACTAAATTTGATGGAGTCAGTTGTGCGGCGGAAGGCGAGGCTGGAGAGAATCTGCAAAAATCAAAATCTCGGACTGTTCTATTCTATACTATGTCACATTTTGCTTCGCCTGCCACATCATACTTATTGAGATTTTTTCGATAAAATGAATATATTAATATCAGGAGATACCAAATGCACCTAGCTCCGCAACAACACAATGCCCTAATGATAGTACGGATGCACATATCCAAAAAAAAAAAAAAACTAAGAAATAAAAATTCCACCATAGCATTTCAGCCCTAACAACAACAATAGAACCACCGCCAAGACAACATCTGAACTTCAGGCTCTTCAAAAGCGACGCCTCCAAAAAGGGAACAGTGCATCAGCGTTGTCGTCGCCCGATCAAAGATCATAGATTTTCACCTGAAGATAGTCCGCACTTCTTTTTTTTTCGAGAGTACGCGAACGCGTACCTTACTTTTGTAGAAGATAGAATATATTTACAAGAGAGGCATGCTATGACAACCAAAGCAAACCAAGCACCTCCCAAACACACACAACAACTACTCTCTAACCATTATCAAACACTCCCTACCCTACTCTATGGGCCTGCCTAATCATCCGAAACTCCTCCAAGATACGAGCAACCAAGGTAGGAACCGTCTACTGTCTCTGCACATTTTGGAAACAAAACGCATTCCTGTTCTTCCAAACGCCATGGCAGGCAGTGCAAACCAGTCCGTCAAACCATTTCCTGTCCTTGGCGCTGAATCTCGCCCTCTCACGTGTCCACCAGTTCTGAATCGTGCTGTCAGTTGTAGGAATTTTGAAATTCAGCTGGAGGGCGTGGCGGCAGAGATGCCAGACTTCCCTGGGAACACACATTGCACCAAGATGTGCTCGGCAGAGTCTTCCTCTTGGAGGCACAAAAAGAAAGGGGACGATTGTGCTTGCAAGCCATGCCGCAGCCTTTTGTCCGAAGTCCAGATCCTATGCTGAGCCGCCAACCAGATAAAAAGTTCGCTCTTGGGTGTACCCTTGCTCTGCCAAATAACCTCCCCCAACTCCCACCTGATGCTCCCTTCCATCATCATACTATAAGCCGAGCTCGCTGAGTATTCACCACCGCTCGTCCATGACCATATGAATCGATCTGGACTGTCCACCTCCCTCGCCACCGAAGAGACAGTTAGCCATAAGCGAACACATTCTCTTGCTCCCAGGGTAGCTACGTTGCCCTGGATGTCCAGCATCCATCAATTGTCCTGCAGCGCTTGCTGTACAGTCCTCACATTCTTTGCTCTCATGGAGAAGTGATGTGTAATCCCCGGCGCGTACTCGCTGGCCGATCGGTCGTGTATCCATCGGTCTCTCCAGAACAAAACCTCGCTGCCAATGCCAACCCGAATATGCACGAGGTTGTCAAACGCTTCTCTCGCCTGCACATCCTTGATCATCGATAATCCCTGCCAGGGCCTAGCAGGATTAGTCCTCCTCAACCATTCCTGTCGTGGATGTGACCACGGCAGGTACTACCGGGGGTAGCACTTCGTTGATACGGGGGCAAGGAGGCATGGCCATCTGCGGGTCGAGGTGCATAAGACGCAAGGGTTTTACCCAGGTTTAGCCCCTCCGGAGAGTAAAAGGCCTGCATCCTGCTAGATCTTATTGCTCAGTGGAGAATTACAATGGGGTGGCTCAGTCGGCGGCTACGCCAAGAGCTTACAGGGGGAGATTGGATCTCGAATAATGTGTCCTCTAGGGTTTAAGGTCGGGGGTTTATATAGGCACCCCCGATCTAGGGTTACATGGAGATAACTCCGAATCATAACAGTCGCTACTAATCCGGGATTCGCCACCCCTCTCGCAAGTAAACTCCTTATCCAGTCGCGCAGATCTTCACCCCGAGATCACGGCCCAGTCGCCCCAGGGCCCAGTCGCTTGGGCGACTGGCGGTCCACCCAGGTCTCCATCTTCATGGCGAGTGGGACTGGCGACCCACCCCCTATGGGTATATCCCCATCAGTAGTCCCCGAGCGCGGTGGTGACGAAGCGTGGATCCAAAGCGAGTCTTGGAGAGGCGCGGTGATGGATCAAGATGAATCGCCATCGGGCTCCCAGAGATAAAGTTGCAGGTTCGGTACCAGTCTCCAGTCGCCATAGCGTGATCAGCCAGTCGGCGTATGACAATCGGCATTAGCCAGTCGTCGTTGGACAGTCGGCGTTGGCCAGTCGTCGTTTACCAGTCGGCGCACATCCTCCGCGGAGCCACGTGAAGAGCCAACGGCTAGATTTCACGTTGACCGAGGCGCAAACCGTTTGCATGCTGTTGGCCGTTGGGCCTGATGTGACCGCTAACGGCTAGTTTAACGGCTATTCAGTCGGAGCCGGCGCAAATCTCGACCGTTGATTGCGGGGCGGCGATTCCGGAACGGATTAGCGGGCGGATCTCATCCTTAATCTGGGCGGGTGCGGCGGTATAAAGGGAAGTCCCTGGGATTAGGGCTGACAATTCCACCGCGCTCCTCTCTCCTCTTCATCTCCACTTTGCTTCGAGTTCCACACGCGTCCATGGCGGCGAAAGGCTGGGGCAAGTCGAAGGTCACGCGGGAATCACTCCCCCCGTACGTCGCCTCCGGGATCATTCCGGAGTTCAAGCAAGAGCGGTGGCGGGTCCCGGTCGCAAACGAGGTGGAGCCCCTCCCGCGGCCCGGGGAGTTTGTGATCTTCTTGAGCTTCCTCGACCGCGGGTTCGCTCTCCCCACCTCTGATTTCCTCCGGCAGCTGTTGGCCTTCTACAACATCAAGGTCTCCGACCTCGGGCCGCACAGTGTCCAACAGATTTCGCTGTTCGTGTTACTGTGCGAGTGCTACTTGGGCTGCCCGCCATATTTCCCCTTATGGGTATCAATCTTCCATGGGCGGGCGACCAGGGCCAGTAAGGGCGACCCGGCGCTCATCCCGAACGGCGGAATCACCTTCCAGGTGAAGTCGGGGGAAAGCTTCATCGACATGGCGCTTCCCAAGAAGGCGCAGTCGCAGTGGCGCCGGTTCTGGTTCTACGCGCTGGAGTACACGCCTCCGGGTGGGGTTCACATTCCCCAGTACACACCCGAGCCGAGCGTCCCTCGGCGCCTCAACGTGCGGTCGCTGCCGCACGACCAGGAGGAGGTGGTGAAGGAGATGCGCCTGGCGATCCAGGCGCTGAAGGATGACGGCCTGACGGCGGCCAACATGTACAACTGCTGGCTCGGCCGCCGCTTAATTCCTCTGCGCTGCCGAGGCCATTTCATGTGGGAGTATCGGGGGCAAAACGATTGCACCCGGTCGACGGCGACCGAGTGGGACGAAGTCGAGTACCGGAAGGCGCTCGCCAAAGTCACCACGGCCGCCTTCACCTCCTTCGACGACGGGTTGCAACCCTTCTCCGAGGACAAGCCAGCGCCCCAGGTACCTTACTGTCTTTGTCAATAACTTCGGATGCTTGATTGGAGTTTTGAGTTTGCTGACGCGCACCCCTGCCGGAATGCAGCGATGGCAGAAGGTCGCCGACCATCTCCCCCCGCTCGCGGGGAAAGAGCCTCCGGAGATGACTGAGGGCGAGGAAGACGAGGCCGAGGACGAAGGAGACCGCACCGAGTCGGACTCCGATGTGAGAGATTTCGTCCGACTCCCACGCGGTGCGAAGAGAGGGCGACCTCCTCATCACAGGGCGCGCCGGGAGCGAGCCCCCCGGAAGATGACGAGGAAGAAGAGGCGACCTCGCCCCCTGAGGGAAAAGGGCCCGCGAAGGGGGCGACGAGCCGCGGTCTAAGCGGCTGCGTCATACCATCCTCGAGGGCGCCACCGAGCTTCGGCGCCCCCTGAAGGACGCCCTCGAGGCCGGTGACAAGGTATTAACTTGTCAATGCCTACGTATTGTAGACTAGGCTTTCGTTGGACGTAGAGGGCAAGTAGATCTCGAAGGTTTTCAGCCGAAAAGTGCTCGACGATTAAGAAACTAGGGTTGTGTTGACAATAGATTCGATCCTCTCTTCGTCCCTCGACTCCTCCTTATATAGGAGGCGGAGCCGAGGGATTCGTAATTCACAAGTTACAGAGTCCGGGAGGGTTTCCAACCCGTCCCGCAAGATTACAAGTTATACTTCCTAATACAATTCTAGCTTTCCTTAATAGCATCTTGGGCTTCCGAATCTTCTTATTCTTCGAGTTATGGGCTTTCAGTAAACCCCAGGTACCATCTTCGGCATGCCCATTTGGGATGCCTATGTCAGTAGCCCCCGAGATTTTGCTTGAATCAAAGAGTCAGGGAAAATCTCCAACTTTAATCATTCAATATCTGCCGAATTTATCACATATCTTTGGGTATGCAATTATATATTGTACAGGGATGATGGTAGTTGGGGCTAGTTCATCTGACGGATCAGGTACTAGTTAACTGCTCTAGTGGCAATCCACAAAAACCTACTTCAAGATCACGTCCCTGGACATGATCTCGGGATACTCGGTGTAAACTACGACGGGTGCCGCTTAAGGTCTTACCATTCTGTCAAGTCCCGAGTCATATTTTATCGGGTACCTAACGCGTCCGTTAGGATTTTTCTTCGTATCCGTTGATACGGAAAAAAGTAGCAAACCGACGTCGGAGACGGCGCCACGCCGCTCAGAACGGATCTGGGGTCTTACCTTCGCAAAGTTTTGCGGCATTCAGAGTTTATTCGCTACTTTGGCGCTCTGAGAATATATTGTCGAGTGCTTTTTCGACTGTTGGAATAGCACATTTTATTGAGTCAACGGATGACTTATTTTGCCTTCCCGATGGGTTGTGTTGACAAAATCGACTAGACCAGTTTCGATCTGTTTACCTCTGTCCAAAGCGTTGCTTGCGGTTGATGAAGTCGACGATCTTGAACGTGCCATCGAGATCAGCTCCTTGTCGCCTCTAAATCCCATAGACGGCGCCAATTGACAAGGTATTAACTTGTCAATGCCTACGTATTGTAGACTAGGGTTTCGTTGGACGTAGAGGGCAAGTAGATCTCGAAGGTTTTCAGCCGAAAAGTGCTCGACGATTAAGAAACTAGGGTTGTGTTGACAATAGATTCGATCCTCTCTTCGTCCCTCGACTCCTCCTTATATAGGAGGCGGAGCCGAGGGATTCGTAATACAGAAGTTACAGAGTCCAGGAGGGTTTCCAACCCGTCCTGCAAGATTACAAGTTATACTTCCTAATACAATTCTAGCTTTCCTTAATAACATCTTGGGCTTCCGAATCTTCTTATTCTTCGAGTTATGAGCTTTCAGTAAACCCCGGGTACCATCTTCGGCAGGCCCATTGGGGATGCCTATGTCAGCCGGGGCCCGAGTCGGCCCAGGCGTAAAGGTGATTCCGACGGTGAAGTAAGTATCCGTCCCTAATTCTTGCTCCGCCGTCTAGTGGGTTGGCGAGGAGCTCACGTCGATCTCCTGCAGGTCTAAGAAGAAGGTCCTGTCGAGGCCCACCCCGTTCGGTGGGGTGGCGGCTACGAGGGCCGCCAAGGCGAAGAAGGCGGCCAAGCTGAAGAAGGCCGCCGAGTCGAGGAAGATGGCGGCCGACCCCGCGAGCATGACTTCGTCGCGAGAGGAACCCGCCGCTGCGAGCAAGGCGGCGGGCGCAACCGCCAGCTCAGCTGGGCCGATCGCCGGGAGCGGCCCCTCGGCGAGTGCGAGAAGCGGCGAGGTGGCGAAGGCGGGCGTCGAGTCGACCATGGCGCGGGGTCCGGACGTCACTCCCCCCGTGGCAGAGGAGGAGATGGCGGGTGCCGAGTCGGCGGCGGCTCGGAGCCCAGGTGACGCACCGCCCGGAGCGGGGAAGGAGCAGGGCGCTGCGGAGGGGAGCGGCCTGTCGGCGAAGATGAGGGAGCGCCGGACTAAAGCCGCCAGGGATCACGCTCACCCTATCAGCCCCGAGGCGCCATACGAGGAGACGCCATCGACCGAGGCGATGGTGCAGGGGGGCGGGACGCACGAGTCGCGTCGGCCTCCGCTATCGTCTTTATCCTTTACCGAGCATCATACGGCGCTCGGCGAAGTCCATGTGGTAAGTTCTTCTATTTGTGGTCCGGTCTCCCCCCACCAGTCCCCGAGGGTCGACTTGGGCTGAAGGGGCGAGTCGAGTTTCTCTTTTTTTTTTTTTGGTTCCGGACTACTCTTTTTTCTGTTGCTTACAATCGCTCCCCTTGTTCGTGCAGGCGGAGGTGAAGCGTCTGACGGCGCTCGTGGAGGAGGCGGCGAAGAAGAACCACCAACTCATCGCCATTGGCAGTGAGTTTCGCCCCCCCTTTTTTTGCATTTGTCTTCTTGTTTTTCCGCCCGGTGTGGAATTGATCTCATTAACATATGTAGCAGAGGCGCAAGAGAGGGCGCTTGCCGAGGCCCGCGAAGGGTTCGTGAAGGAGTCCTTCTATCGGGAGGCTGAATTCCGGGCGACCCAGGCCGAGGAGGCGAAGAAGAAGGCGAAGGCGGAGATCGCGGACCTTACAAAGGTCCTGGAGGACAAGAGTAAGGAGCTGGAAGACGTCATCGCCAAGTACAAGGGCAAGCTTGAGGCTGCGGCGGAGGACAGGGACACGGCCCGGGGGGCCGCGGCGGCGCTGCAGGAAGAGATTGCGTCCCTGAAGCAGCAACACGCTAAGGAGCTCGCTACGGAGAAGGCGACGTCGGAGGGTGTTGTCTTGGCGGTGCAAGCCGAAAAGACCAGCTTCGAGGCCTTCGTCCGCGAGATGTCGCGGCAGCTTCTTGGTAGGTTTTGCTCTTTGTTTTCTTCTTTGATGGAAACTATGGCGTTGTTCATGGAAGTGCCAGTCGCTGACCACGGCGAGTCCGCTGCGGGGGCGACCGCGAGCGTGGCGAGTCCGCCTCAAGGGCCAGTCCCCGAGCGTGGTGAGTCCGCCTCGGGGGCCAGTCCCCGAGCGTGGCGAGTCCGTCTCGGGGGGCCAGTTCCCGAGCGTGGCGACCCGTCTCGGGGGCCAGTCCCCGAGCGTGGCGAGTCCGTCTCGGGGGGCCAGTCCCCGAGCGTGGCGAGTCCGTCTCGAGGGCCAGTCCCCGAGCGTGGCGAGTCCGTCTCGGGGGACCAGTCCCCGAGCGTGGCGAATCCGCCCCTTCTTTTTTATGACGTTGTTGCTGACGTTGACCTTTTTTGTTTCCAGGCCAGTGCGAGCTCGTGGAGACGGCGACCCCGCGGGAGTGCCTGGAGGCTGCGACCACGCGCATCATCGCCTGTGCTGGCGAGATTTTGGCGGCGCTCCAGTACCTTAGTCCGCGGGAGGTGATTCCTCGTGACGCGCCGTCGGTCTTCAAGGCCGTCTACGACATCCCGGCGGTAGTCGACTGGCTCCGCCGATCTTCTTGCCGGGTGGGCGTTACCATGGCGTTGAGCATGGTACTTGCCCACTACTCGGAGGGCTTAGAAGTGGAGGAAGTGACGGCCGGCTTCCCATCGGAGACCGGCGAGTTCGATGTCGCCGAGGTGCTGCGGCTGATGGAGGCGGTGCGCCCTTATGCCGACCGAGTGCTGGCGACTGCGGACTTGGAGACGCACATCGTCAGCCAGTCTGCTCCTGAGGATGCGGAGAAGGAGGCGGGCCCGAAGGACTTCCCCGCCGAGCGCCTGTTCCACGCTGCGGCCACCAACGCCTTGTCCACCTATCCAGTCGTCCGGTACACTCCTAAGTTCCGCCATGGGGAGGATGGAGCCGAGCTGGTGATAGAGGAGATCCCGGGGTCCTCCAAGTAGCTGGTCATTTGTACGGGGACGCCCTTCTGACCTGTATGAAAAAAAGATTTTGTCCCTGCGAGCGTGTGACTCGTGGGTGTTAGTTGTACATAAGTTATTTTCTTTTTGGCGAACTGTTGTTTGTTGGCCTCTATTTTTTTGCATGATTGTGTGTTGCGAGCCGACCCTCCATGGCCAGAAGGGCCAGTCGCCATGCGACCCCGATGAAGGCTATCGACTTGACGGTTTTCCTTGTCGAGCTGGGCGTCCCCAGTCGCAGTACGTAGTCATTTTTAGTGCGAATAGCAGCCTCATGGATGGAGGAGTGGGCCATTTATTTTTCTTGCGCTGTTTTTGAGTAGCGCGCCTCTCGTCGTGGCTCGAGGAGCCAGTCGCTTTGGCGACTCCAAAGGGGTTCTTGGTGTGGCGTTGTTCCTTGGCGAGCCGCGGGTCCATTTTGCGGAGTCCCTGGTTGAAGTACTTAGCCTTTCAAGTCACCTGCCTAAGGTAGAGGAGGGCGTTTTGGCGTGCTGTATGGCGTAGCACTGTACGATTGCCAGGGCCCGGAGGGCTGGTCGGGCGGGCGACCCTGCTGGAGGATCCAGTCACCATTTTCGCTTGTCGGCGTAAGGGACCTGAGGTTGGCCGGACCTGGTGTTGCGACCGGCTTTCCCTGTTGTGCCCTTGTTAGCCGAGCTACTTGGTTGATCTTGGATTTTCTCTGCCAGCAGCAGCAATCGAAGGTCTCCCAGTCTCGAGTCGTGCGTTTTAGCGACTGATCTCATGTTTATGAGATGGGAGATAAGGTTATGTGGCGAGTGACGGCGAAACGATCGGCGAATGCGATTTTTGACGCGACGGGCTTTTTTATTTGATATTCAGGAGATCCTTTACATGCCTTTTCTAGGTGTAGAACCGACGAAGAAGGTTGATGTTCCAGGGACGCTCGACTTCCCTGGTGAGTGGCTCGCCTTTGTCATCCTTGCGAACGTCGGTGAGGTAGTAGGAGTCGTTGTCGAGCGCGCGGCTAACGGCGAATGGCCCTTCCCATGGGGGGGAAAGCTTGTGCATGCCTTTCTTGTCCTGTATTAGCCGCAGGACTAGGTCGCCTTCTTGGAAGGAGCGGCCGCGGACGCGGTGACTGTGATAGCGGCGGAGGCCTTGCTGGTAGATGGCTGTCCTGGCGAGTGCGAGGTCGCGTGCTTCGTCGAGGAGATCAACGTCATCTTGTCGAGCGCGCTCGTTTTCTTCTTCGACGTAGTTGGCGACTCGTGGCGAATCTAGGCGATGTCCGTGGGCATGATAGCTTCGGCGCCGTACACGAGGAAGAAGGGTGTGAAGCCAGTCGACCTGTTGGCTGTTGTGCGAATGCCCCAAAGTACGGAAGGGAGTTCTTCTGCCCAGCATCCGGCTGCGCGTTCCAGAGGTACTACTAACCGTGGTTTGATTCCATGGAGGATGCTCTGGTTCGCTCTTTCTGCTTGCCCATTCGACTCGGGGTGTGCGACTGACGCGAGGTCGAGTCGGATGCCCTTGTCTTCGCAGAAGTCGGCCATTTCCCCCTTGGCGAAGTTGGTGCCATTGTTCGTGATGATGCTGTGGGGGTAGCCGTAGCGGTAGATCAGTTCGCGCAGGAATTTGGTGGCCGTTTTACCATCGCACTTCTTGATGGGTTTTGCCTCCACCCACTTGGTGAATTTGTCCACAGCGACCAGGAGATGGGTGTATCCGCCGGGGGTTGTCTTGAATTTGCCCACCATGTCCATGCCCCAAACGGCGAACGGCCAGGTGAGGGGTATGGTCTTCAGTGCCGAGCCCGGCATGTGCGATTGACTTGCGTACCTCTGGCATCTAGCGCATGCGCGGACGAGGTCGACTGCATCTTCGAGGGCTGTTGGCCAGTAGAAGCCATGCTGGAAGGCTTTGGCGACGATCGAGCGCGCTCCTGCGTGGTGGCCGCAGTCGCCTGCGTGGATGTCGCACAGGATTTTGCGTCCTTCATCGGCGGTGACGCACCGCTGGAACACTCCAGAAACGCTGCGTTTGTAGATTTCGTTGTTGATGATGGTGGAGGACTTGCAACGGCGTACGAGTGCGCGTGCTTCCGTTTCATCCATCGGCAGTGCTTGGCGCTGGAGGTATCCTAGGTACGGTTCCGTCCAGTCGTCGGTGTCGAACGCGAGTGCGACTAGAGCGGAGTCGGGTGCGGGTGGTTCGGCGATGTCGATCTCCCGTGGCGCACACCGACGAGTGGATGAGGATGTCGAGGAAGACGTTGGGCGGTGGCGGGAGTCGCTTGGAGCCAAGCCTCGCCAGCGCGTCCGCTTCTTCGTTCTTGCATCTGTCGACCCACTCGACGACGTGACCGGCGAAGCTGGCGCCGGCCTGGTCGACCGCTCGCTTGTAGGCGATTATGTTGGTGTCGGTGGCGTCGCAGGTGCCGGATGTCTGGCTGGCGACGAGGTCGGAGTCGCCGAGACAACGCAGTCGTGTTGCTCCCATCTCCTTTGCGACGCGCATGTCGTGGAGTAGCGCCTCGTACTCGGCCATGTTGTTGGTGCAGGGCTCGAATCGGAGTTGCAGGACGTATCTCACGATGTTGCCTTTGGGCGAAGTGAGGACGACCCCTGCTCCTGCTCCTTCGAGGTTTTTGGAGCCGTCGAAGTGCAATGTCCAATGCTTGAGGTCTGCGGGAGAGTTCGGCTGCTGGGCCTCCTCCCAGTCGACGAGGAAGTCGGCGAGCGCTTGGGATTTGATGGCATGGCGCGACTCGTACGTGATATTGTGGACGCCGAGTTCGACTGCCCATTTGACGATCCAACCGGTTGCGTCGCGGTTGCGGATGATGTCGGTGAGTGGCGTTGAGGCGACCACCTTGATGGGATGCTCGTGGAAGTAAGGGGCCAGTAGCCGTTGGGCCCTGAGCACTGCGTATACCAGTTTTTGGTAATGCGGGTACCGCTGCTTTGATTCGATTAAGGCATCGCTGATGTAGTAGACTGGGTGTTGTGTTAGCTGGTCTTTCCCCTCCTCCTTGCGCTCAACAACCATTACTGCACTGATCGCGCGATTGGACGCGGCGACATACAGTAGCATGGTTTTGTTTGGGAGCGGGGCCGCAAGGACAGGAGCGTTCCACAGGGCGTGCTGATGTTCTTCCAGGGCTTTCTACGCTTCGTCCGTCCATTCGAACGACTCTGATTTCTTCAGGAGGCGATAGAGTGGCGTGGCCTTGTCACCGAGTCGGGGTATGAAGCGACTGAGGGCCGCGACCCGCCCGACGAGTTTCTGCGCGTCGACCAGGCAGGTTGGTTGCTTGGTTCGCATGACTGCCGAAGTTTTTTCCGGGTTGGGATCGATGCCGCGCTTGGACACGACATAATCGAGGAGTTGTCCGGATGGAACCCCGAAGGTGCACTTCAGGGGGTTGAGCTTTATCTGGTAGCGCCGCAGATTGGCAAATGTCTCGGCGAGGTCGGCGACTAGATCATCCTGTCGAGTCGACTTGACTATCACATCGTCTATGTAGACGTGTACGTTGCGACCGATTTGGCTCTCCAGGCAGTTGTTCATGCACCGCTGGTAAGTCGCTCCAGCGTTTCTGAGGCCGAAGGTCATGGACGTGTAACAGTAGGCGCCGAGTGGCGGGATGAACGCCGTCTTCTCCTGGTCTTCTTTGGCCATCTTTATTTGATTGTACCCGAAGTAGGCTTCGAGGAAGCATAGCGACTCCGACCCTGCGACCGCGTCGATGATCTGATCGATTCGCGGTAGGACGAATGGGTCCTTGGGGCAGGCGCGGTTAAGGCTAGTGTAATCGATACACATGCGCCAAGTCTTGTTCTTCTTCAGCACTAGAACTGGGTTTGCCAGCCATTTCGGGTGCTTGATCTCTATGATGAAGCCGGCGGCGAGAAGCCGGTTCACTTCTTCGGCGATTGCACGCCGACGCTCTTCGCCCACGGGTCGCATCGCCTTCCTAACGGGGCGTGCGGTTGGATCAACATGTAATTTGTGGTCAGCAAGTTCTCTCGGGACACCTGGCATATCAGATGGTTTCCATGCAAAGATATCTCGATTCTCACGGAGGAACTTGATGAGCGCGCTTTCCTATTGGGCGGACATGCCCGTCCCAATGGTAACTTGCCTACTCGAATCGTTCTCTACAAGATCTACTTGGCGAGTGTCGGTTGTAGGCTTGAAGGTTGCAGCGGACGAGTCGAGCTCAGTCGGCTTCTCGAGGATGGCGGGGTCGTTGCGGTCGACTGGGTACTTGGCGAGCTCGACATTGTGGTCGTGTTCCTCGGCGATGACGGCGTCGGCAAGATTGGCGCCGTTGTCTTCGCACTCTAGTGCCATCTCTGGGTCGCCGTGGACGGTGATGACGCCGCGGGGCCCGGGCATCTTCATCATGTTGTAGGCGTAATGGGGCGCCGCCATGAACCTGGTGAACGCTTGGAGACCGAGGACGCAGTGGTATGGGCTTCGGAAGTTGACCACTTCAAACGTTATTCACTCGGTTCGGTAGTTCACCGGTGTGCCGAAGGTTACCGGCAGCGTAATCTTGCCGATCGGGAAGGCCTTCCGCCCCGGGACGATGCCGTGGAACGTGACTTTTGTGTTCTCGAGGCGCGAGTCTGGCAGGCCGAGCCTGACATAGGCATCCCCAATGGGCCTGCCGAAGATGGTACCCGGGGTTTACTGAAAGCCCATAACTCGAAGAATAAGAAGATTCGGAAGCCCAAGATGTTATTAAGGAAAGCTAGAATTGTATTAGGAAGTATAACTTGTAATCTTGCGGGACGGGTTGGAAACCCTCCTGGACTCTGTAACTTGTGTATTACGAATCCCTCGGCTCCGCCTCCTATATATGGAGGAGTCGAGGGACGAAGAGAGGATCGAATCTATTGTCAACACAACCCTAGTTTCTTAATCGTCGAGCACTTTTCGGCTGAAAACCTTCGAGATCTACTTGCCCTCTACGTCCAACGAAACCCTAGTCTACAATACGTAGGCATTGACAAGTTAATACCTTGTCAATTGGCGCCGTCTGTGGGATTTAGAGGCGACAAGGAGCTGATCTCGATGGCACGTTCAAGATCGTCGACTTCATCAACCGCAAGCAACGCTTTGGACAGAGGTAAACATATCGAAACTGGTCTAGTCGATTTTGTTCCTCACCCGCCCTCCCGTTTGGATGCATATGCGTATCTGGAGGAGCCTATGGAGATGACGTTTGGCGAGTTCCAATTTTGCGTCGAGAAGGAAGGATCATATCGTCTCGAAATTCTGATCTCGTCGGGATTATCGCCGGTCGATCCCGATTCTTCGGATTCAACATCGTCAACTGAGTCAGGCGAAGAAGAGATTTCGTCGCCACGCTTCATCAGCACCAGGGCAAGTGAAAAACTCGCCAAGATCTTCAGCGACATGTCTTTCGAGTCGTCTGCGGACTCCGCTATAAGCGATGACTCGAGCAACATCGACAGCTTCACCTTCGTCGATAGATCCACTACTGTTGGAAAGGTCTTCACCAATCTCAATGATGGTGTCACCAAACCCGACAAAGTTCAGAATCCAAAATATCATCAGACCTATGTGATCGGAGAACCAAGCCGCCTAGCGGAGGAGACGTCAGAAAACTTCGACGATGCGGGTAATCCGTATGTTGATCCTGCAGATCTCACGCGAGGTTTGGGAACAAAAATATATCGGTCCAGGAACACGAGAGATGGTGCAATTTCCGCAAGCAGTATGGGATCGAGTCGCAAGAGCTATTGATGGTACAGAACCTATGACCATTACGGCGACACCTACGGAGTTACAAGCATATCAATATAGGCTCGCACGTACCAGGAGGGAGCTCGAGAAGCAGAAAATCGAGTTGGACAAAAGGCAGGAAGCCGCCTCCGCGTCAAGCAGGCGAAGGGCTGAACTAAGCCGAAATTCAAGAACTTCGGGAGATAGTCACAGGGAAGCTCGAAGGAGAGCAAGATCTCAGCTGCAAAATATACCTGAAGCAGAAAGAGAGACTTTAATTCAAAACCTCGATATGTCTTTTATGTCAATCGACACGAGGGGGAATATTATTCCAAAAACACCGGAAGCGGGATACATGGCAACGCAAGCTTTCATCTTAGCATCCAGGCCACCTCCCGGAGATCCAAGAGAAGCGTTGTATAACATGGCCATGGCAGGGTGTGGAGCCATGGGAGCAGCGTTCGCAGCCACACCTCCCGAAGGAACTGCAAGGCAAAATAGTCCGCGACCTACCGCAGCAGTGCAAGATCCACCGAGAGCAAGTGGAGTCAGATATACAGCGACTCAGGCCAGGGTAGATAGACCGCGACAAGATAGAAGGGAACATCGACATTCACCAGAAGTTGCTAAAGAAGATATGTGTGGACTCCCGTGTTTTACGCGACGGGTCCGAAAAACTCGAGTCCCGTCAGGATTCTAGTTACCAGACAGTTTCAAAAAATTCGATGGCCTGCAAGATCCCGAGGATTGGCGAGTCGATTACCTTGAGACAGTAAAACTGATAGGTGGCACCAGAGCAACAGCTATGCAAAGTATCCAAATACACCTGAGTGGAGCCGCAAGATCTTGGATCAAGAAACTTCCCCCAGGTTCCATCGACGGCTGGGATAGTTTTGAGGATGTGTTTGTTAAGAACTTCCGATCAACCTGCAAAAAACCGGCATCACTAGAAGAGTTGAGATCGTGTCGACAAAAGCATGATGAATCAATGAGAAAATACATCCAAAGGTGGAACATCATCAAAAACTCGGCAGAGAACATATCTGACGAGAGAGCAATAGATGCGTTTGTGGCAGGAATTCGACGAGGAGATTTTGTCGAAGACTTGGGGAGAACCAACCCAAGGACAGTGTCAGCATTGATGGAGATAGCAAACAGATGGGCAGACGGAGAAGATGTTGTACATAATAAGCGACACAGGTCACCAGAGGAGGACCGTAGTCGGAACTTTCAAAATAGAAGACGATTTCCTCGACAATTCTCGAGTTACGATGCTCCTGGCCAAATATAAGCTGGGTTTCGGGGAAACACTGGAGGAAACAATAGAGATGAATATCAAAGGAGTAACGAGCAGCGAGGCGACAATAGAGATGACTCTCGGAACAACAGGCAAAATAGTGGATCAAGGTTTCAGAGACCTTTTGTAATTCCCGAGGATATGATGAACGGGCCATGCGAGATGCATTTCTATCTCGACAACAATGGGAAGAGGCAGTCAGGACATTTGCAGAAGGACTGTCGCAATTTTCAAGCAATGTTGCGGGTTGCAGGGCTAGCCAATGCTCAAGCAACAAATAGAAACCCCCAGGGGCCCAGGAGTGAGATCCACCTACCACCTCCTCCCGCGATCACGGACGAAAATCGACACCAGCTCAGAATAGCGGCAGCACCACACCCACCTCCATATGTTGATCCTAACTCCAATGGCGCGGTCTCGATGATTCAGAAAGCTAGGCCATCTAATAGGGCTCAGAAAGTAATCTCGCGGCAAGTGTTCATGGCAGAGAAGATGCCTCCACCAACGATAGAGTACTTAAATTGGTCGGGGCAGGACATTGGCTTCACAATTGCGGATCACCCGCAGCAAGTTCCTCGACCGGGCGATCAGCACTTATCTTACCGGCGGTGATCGCGAGGATTCGACGTATCTCGAGTTTTCATAGATGGAGGCAGCGAGTCTAAACCTTATGTATGCGGATACACTAAGGAAGATGAACATATCCCTGGCAAATCTAAAACCAAGCGACACACGTTTCCATGGAATCACACCAGAGAAGCCGAGTTATCCGTTGGGAAGGATCAATCTCGACGTTCAGTTTGGGACCCGAGAAAACTACAGGATAGAAAGGCTGGAGTTCGAAGTTGTGGATTTCCCGTCGAAATATCACGCTTTGTTGGGACGACCATCATATGCTAGGTTTATGGCGGTACCACATTACACGTACCTGTTATGGAGGCTACCTGGACCTAAGGGACCAATTACAGTAAAAGGAAGTTTCGCGTTAGCTGATAAATGCGACAAGGATTTTCATCGACTGTCAGAAACTTTCGGGATGCAAGCAGAATATATGGCGTCAAGGCTCACAACTGATTATGATGTGTTGCCAGATGCGGGAAGGTCACTCAGGGAGCCAACCTTCAACACCACTAAGGATTCTAAGGAAGTACAGATTCACCCGACAGACCCAAAGAAAATGACGTCCATTGCAACAAATATGGACCTCGCATAGGAAAGCGCGCTCGTCGAGTTCCTCCGTGAGCACTGGAAAATCTTCGCATGGTGTCCAGCTGACATGCCAGGAGTACCCGAGCACCACCTAAACTTGGATCCAATAGCGAGACCAATCAAACAACCTTTGCGGCGTTTTTCGGAACCAAACCGCAAAGCTATGCTGTCAGAGATTGATCGACTCAGAGAAGCTGGTTTTATTAAGGAGATACATACAGAAGCCACGTGGGTAGCTAACCCAGTGCTGGTCCCGAAGAAAAACACGAAAGTCCTTTGCATGTGTGTCGACTTTACGTTTCTCAATAAACACTGTCCAAAGGATCACTTTCCCCTTCCAAGGATCGATCAAATCATCGACTCCACGGTAGGATGCGAACGTCTTTCCTTCCTGGACGGATATTCTGGTTATAACCAGATCAGATTAAAAGAAGATGATGAAGTCAACACAGCGTTCATAACACCTTATGACGTGTTTTGCTACAGAACAATGCCTTTTGGTCTGAAAAACGCGGGAGCAACATATCAGCGGATGATGCAGAAGTGCTTGGCAACACAGATTGGAAAAACGTACAAGTGTACATTGACGATGTCGTCATAACATCAAAATAGGGGACAACATTGATCGAGGATTTGAAGGAAACTTTCGACAACCTTGACAAGTTCTGCCTTAAGCTGAACCCGACGAAGTGTTCTTTCGGCGTCCCTGCAGGAGAACTTCTCTGGTTCCTAGTATCAGCAAGAGGGATCGAGGCTAATCCCGAGAAAATCCAAGCCATCGTAACGATGCGGAAGCCGACAAAGTTGAAAGAAATACAACAGTTGACTGGGCGAGTCGCAGCATTAAGCAGATTCGTCGCCAGGCTATGAGAGAAGGCATTGTCGTTCTATGCTTTGATTAAGCAAGGAGAAAATTTCAGTGGAACGAAGAAGCGGACAAAGCCTTCGAAGATCTCAAGCGCACAATCTCGACACCACCAATCTTGGTGGCGCCTAAAGAAAAGGAACCCCTTCTGCTCTACATTGCAGCGACACCTCAGGTGGTCAGCACAGCTCTCGTAGTCGAAAGGGAGGAAGAAGGAAAAATCCATGGAGTACAGAGGCCAGTATATTTCATCAGTGAAGTATTATCGCCTTAAAAACAGCGGTACCCGTAGTACCAGAAGCTCGCATATGGAGTGTTCACAACAACAAGAAAGTTGCGACACTATTTTCGGCGCATCCGATAATAGTGGTCAATGAGGCGCCTTTATCCAATATATTAAACAATCCAGAAGCTACGGGCCATGTCTCCCTTTGGGGAATAGAGCTTTCCCCTCGGGACATCACGTACGAAAAAAGAAAAGCAATAAAGTCGCAAATTTTACCAGACTTCATCGCAGAGTGGATGGAGCTACAAAATACGGGACCACCAGATCTATCGAGAACTTGGACTATGAACTTCGACGGGTCCAAGAGATTAGAAGGAGCAGGAGCAGGTGTGATACTAATATCACCTGAAGGCGATAAATTAAAGTATGTCTTACGGATGACGTTTCCAAACGCGTCTAACAATGAGGCAGAGTACGAAGCTCTCATACATGGGATGAAGATGGCGAAAGCTTGTGGTGCAACCCGACTAAAAATCTTTGGCGACTCACAATTGGTGGCTCAGCGGGTCATGAATCAGTGCGATGCAGTCAACGAAAGTATGATAGCATACAAGGAAATGTATAACGAGCTGGAGAAACTGTTTGATGGATGCGAGGTAAATCACATCAGCAGGCTAAGTAATGATGAAGCCGATGTTCTTGCAAACATTGGGTCGCAGTGTCTCGTGATTCCACCAGGCGTGTTCTGGGAGGAGATAACAGAGAAATCTACAAAGCCGAAGAAACCAAAGAAGAAGGAGAAGGATGAGAAACCCTCGGGGGCTACGAAAGAAGGACTAGAAGAAGAGGAGCAGGATTTAGTAATGATGATGCAAATTCCATGGATGCAGGCGTACATATCATACATACTAAGGAAAACAATACCCGACGATCCAGTTGAAGCAAGGCGAGTTATTAGACGTTCCAAAGCTTTCACCGTGGTCAAAGGGGAGTTGTACAAGCGAAGTATTTCGGGTGTTTTACAAAGGTGTGTCACACCCGAAGAAGGAAGGATAATTCTGAAGGACGTACACGAAGGAATATGCGGTCATCATGCAAGCAGTCGAGCTATCACGGCCAAGACTTTTAGAGCAGGATTTTACTGGTTGACAGCAATCGAGGACGCAAAGGAAATAGTACAAACCTGCGACGCATGCCAGAGATTTGCCACCAAACCTCACTCTCGGGCAGCAGAGCTGATGCCAATACCACTGTCTTGGCCCTCTGCTCAATGGGGTCTCGATATGGTGGGAAAACTACACAAGGCCTCGCCAGGAGGATACGAGTATATGCTCGTCGCTGTCGACAAATTCACCAAGTGGATAGAAGCAAAGCCGATAAATTCACCAGATGGAGCGTCGGCAATCAAGTTTGTGAAAAGTATTGTCTTTCGGTTTGGAGTACCTCATAGCATCGTCACGGACAATGGCAGTAATTTCACATCCAAGGAATTCAAGGCATACTGTGCAGAGGTGGGCATCAAATTACACTTCGCGTCAGTTGCGCACCCGCAGACCAACGGTCAAGTCGAGAAAGCCAATGGTATCATCTGCAATGGTATCAAGAAGCGTTTGTTAGGACCATTGGAAAAAGCTCGACATACTTGGCCAGAGGAGTTGCCGAGTGTGTTATGGAGTATCCGAACAACACCAAATACAGCGACACAGGAGACTCCGTTTTTTCTAGTCCATGGAGCAGAGGTAGTACTGTCAATAGAAATAGAGCATGACTCTCCGAGAGTCACGGAATACAACGAGGAAGCTTCCAGAAGAGCATTGGAAGACGATGTTGATGCACTCGACGAAGCTCGAGACGAAGTGTTATCACGGGTCGCTAAGTACCAGCAAGATCTGAAAAACTACCACAGTCGACGTTTGCGACCAAAATCTTTTCAGGTTGGAGACTTAGTTCTGCGACTCAATCAAAAAAGCCATGAAAAACTCGAGTCGCCGTGGCTGGGCCCTTACATCGTCACAGAAGTCATTGAAGGAGGAGCATACAGGATAAAGGACAAGAAGTCAGGAGCTGCCGAGCCAAATCCTTGGAACGTGGCACAACTCAGGCGTTTTTACGCCTAGAGTCGAAATATAGTCCTCCTTGTAAAAATACAATGTACTGAAACACCCGCGAGTTTTCAGACGCACTCTTTTCCTTTTTCAGGGCACCGAGTGGGGTTGGAAAAGGTTTTTAATGAGGCGGACTCGCGGTGCTGCAATATAATAAAGATAGTGGAGATATACATCTTTTTCTTTGACAGGCTCGGGGGCTTGCGCCCAGAAGATACAATATATATATATATAATGTCGACGAATACAACTTGCAAAAATACTTTGCCTTGGTGCAAAGCACCTCGCAAAATAAAATGACGATACAAAATAGTGATCAACAAAAAAGCTCGGGGGCTAGCACCCGCAAATATAGTACACTCAATATAATTTATTTTGCCTTGGTTCAACCTCGCATATACAATAAAGAAAAATCGCCACCAAAACGCTCGGGGGCTTGACGAGGAAAAATAAAAAAATATAGTGGATTTACAATATAGATTATGTTTACAACATACAAGATGCAACTCCTGAGAAAATTCGACGAGCTAAAAGAGAAACTCTCAATTGCTGCCTAGTATATCATCTATGGTCATCTGTTCATTATTTGCAGTACGAGTACTATGTTCAGCATAGCTGCCCTTCACGAAGAACTCAGCGTCCATCCGAAGAAGTTCATCCATCATCTCTTCTGCTACAGGGGTCACGATATCATCAATTTTGCCAATGTTCCTCTTCCTTTTCGCCATCTTGGCCAGGCACTTGGCAACAATTCGACTCATGTCTAACTTTGGATAGCAGATTTGTATCATCATCATAGCAAATCTCGCGCCAGCAGATAATTGGGCCCGCACAAATCCATGGATTCGAGGTGCATCCCGAAATTTCTTCATCAAAGCAGGAAGGGTTTCTGGCATCTTGTTGTGCGGGAACATGGTGTTGTAAACTAAGGACAATGTCCTTGTACAGAAGTCGAGGAAATCACGGACCTGACTCGCACGATCTTGAAATCTGACGATTTGGCGGGTACGTTCAGGCGTAACCCAAAAGTTGGAACCATGTTCTTCGGCAAGTCTGAGAAGCACATTGGATCGAGCTTCAACACGTTGATCCTCGGCAGCGGTATCCAAAAATGAACCTTTTTCAGTGGTGAAATCAGTAAGGAAGGAAGAACAGCAAGAACAACATCAAGCACGGTCGAGTGAACGGAGTATACCTGTCATATCCAAGCTGGAGTCATTCATCAGTTGAAGCATGTAATTCTCTCGAGAAGAAGCTTCGGCAGCCTCAGTAATCGCGGCCTCTTTTACAGCTAGAGCATCCTGAGCCTGCTGAAGCGCAATTTTTTCCCTCTCCAATGATTTTCGAGATTGCTCCATTGTTATAAGTACTTGCTTCTTCATAGACTGGAGTTGTTGGCGAAGTGCTTCCAAGTCTTGTGCCGAACCCTTACTCGAGGAATCTTCAATAAGTTCATCAGCAACAGGTGTTTTGTTCAAACAGGACGAAGCAGGAAAAGCATCGGAAGGACGAGGAGTTGAAGTGTAGTTATCAAATACCAACTGGAAATAAAAGTGCGACATCAATCATCAAGCAAAATAGATTTCCATTGATATTCAAAGCATTTACATGGTTCTTGCAAGAGTTGGGATCCTAGTAAACCAACAGTGTGCTGTCGCAAACTACATCTATGGCGACAAACTTCAAAAGAGAAAAGAAAGAAAAAAGGCAGGCAAGATGGTCTACTTGACCTCTGGCTTGGATGAACTAGGAGCGGGAGCTGGTCTGAATCCGAGATAGGCGAGGATCTTCTTTGAGTTTGGCTTGGCAGCTTTAATCAACGATTGCCACCTCTTCGTTTCCATCTCCTTCGTGTCGCCAATTCTCGCCCAGTCGACATCTTGTTGGCTGTCAGCAACCAAGGCGATAGTGCCTTCAACACCAACTTTCAAACCTTCTTGGCGAAGTTTGAGCCCAAGATCTTCTTGAGAATTGAAGCACTTAGCGAGAGCAGTAAAAGTCGTGGGTTCTTCCTTCTTCGTGAAGAAGTAAGGAAAAAGCCGCGACAGACATGTCCTAGCTTCGGCAAGGCCTTCGCGCGCCTCATCTCCATGGATCTCAAGGAGGGAAAGCGCTTCAAGAAGGCGATCACCTTCAGGATTTTCCAGATCATAATCTTGCTGCGTTTTCCCTAAATGAGTTAAAAGGAGGGTGTCAAGAAAAAGCAAGCAAGGACAAATATGACGACTCGAAGAAATAGCAAGGATTTGATTACTTACTAACAAAACGTCGACTTTGCGACTCCAAGCGAGCAACAATTTCTGTTTCGCGGGCAGACTGCTGAGCTATATTTTCACTTAAAGAATTTTCCGCGTCATGAAGTCTTTTTCGAAGATCTTCGACGGCGGCAGCATCTGCTTCAGCTTTCTGGCGAGCTTTTTCGCTTTGCTCTAACTTGATAGCAAGAGCGTCAGCACGTTTGTTGGATTCCGCAAGATTTTCTGGCATCATAAACAACAGTAAAATGTTATGACAAAATAATGGAGTATATTTAGCAGAAGAAGCAGATAAAAAAAAGTACCTTCAAGCTTCTTGGCATGGTCACGGTACCCGACGAATTGGGTACCGAGACGGATAAATTCCTTCATCAAAGGCTGAAGAGAAGACCAAAGGAAAAGAGAAGTCAATATAGGAAGTGAAAGTTCGACAGCACCTAACAAGAAAAAAAGGGGAGTTGAAAGTACTGAAATGCTCGGAACGTAAAAAAAAAGAGGGAAAAACTTACATCATCCAATGAAGGAGTCGTGGAACTACCAGTTAACAGGACAGGCTCCTTGGCTGGTTCTACCCTAGCTCTCTTTGGTGAAGAGGCTCGGGGGCTCGCAACTGGTGTTGGATGCTCTGTGTCTTGTTGAGGAGGCGAAGTTTCGTCCCCATCAGGTTGAGCTTCAGAGACAACTAAAGTACGGGACGTGCTCGTTCGAGCAGTCGCGTCAATAGGTGTATTTTCATCCTCGTCGCCACTACAACAAATAAAGCGACAAGATAAGAAACAATATAGAGAAAATATCAAGAACAAACAACAAAGAGCAGCAAGAACTTACGAGCTGACAAGAGCATCTTCATAAGGATTGAAAGTTTTCCTTCCAGCATCAGGAACAACTTCTTCGGCACGCGAAGCGCCGGCTTTGGAGGTGCCGGAATCGACAACCTCGTCCCTTTTTCTCTTGTTCCTTGGAGAAGCAGCTTGGGGAGGAGAGTGTGTCGATGCGGTAGCCTCGGTTTCAACTTCCTTTTCAGAGGATGCCGCAGATTTTCGAGAACCCGCGATTTCACTATCAGGGCGAGAAGTACCCTGGTTGTCGTCGGTGACAACAGCCCGTTCTTCGACTTCCCCACCTTCGGGAAGGGGAGGAAGAGGCGACGCAGTTTTATGATTCTGGACAAGATAGAAAAAGTATCGACATGGATTTATATCAGTAACAGCAGTCGAAGAAATAGCAGTACCAAAAATAGAAAAGAAAAGAGTGCATGAATAAACAGATGATAAAAATATATTACCTGCGGGAGTGCGTTGGTGGCGCTATATGGCATCACACGGCAAGATGACGGGACGGTGTCTTTCTTGCTAAGCGACGAGATTTTTCGGACAAGTTTTTCTAAGTCCTTGACCGATAAATCTGTCGACAGGCGATCCACATCTTCATCGCCAGCATACATCCAAAGGGGATTTTTGCGAGCTTGTAGAGGCTGCACCCTAATCCTAAGGAAATACGCTGTGATTTGGATACCCGACAATTCTTGTCCACGGGTATTTTGAAGAGCGCGGATGCGTGTCATCAGCGCCTCTGTCGCCGCTTTTGCTTCGTCGCTAGCCTCTGCATCCCAGGACCGGCGACGAAAGATTTTTTCGTTGCCATCGAAAGGGGGAATGTTATCTTCCACGGAGTTATGGTTTTCTTCATGGATATACAACCATTTTTTGCGCCACCCTTGAACTGAGTCAGGGAATTCGACGTCAAAGTATTCGACATCAGGGCGGACGCAGATAACAACGCCGCCTATGTTATAGGCAACGTTGGCAGAGCCATTACGGCGACAGAGAAAAATGCGTTTCCATAAAGACCAGTTAGGCTGGACTCCAAGGAAAGATTCGCAAAGGGTGATGAAGATCGAGATGTGGAGGATGGAGTTGGGAGTAAGATGGTGAAGTTGCAATCTGTAGACAAAAAGCAACCCCCACAGAAAATCATGAATGGGGGAAGAAAAACCGCGGATGAGGTGGTCAACGAAACTGACCCGATACTCCATAGGAGGGGATGGATAGCTTTCTTCATTGGGGAAGCACAGCGCGTCTTGCTTCTTGCTGATCCCAAGTTTCTTCAGCAAGTTGATATCTTGGGGGGAGATTTTGGATCTCTCCCACTCAGTGCTCCCCAGATCCGCGGTTTCCATCTTGGACTCGGGAGTGATGTGCCTGGTGAGTCTCCGAGGTGGCATCAACAATGGCGCAGGCGAAAAGCGTGAGTGTGGTTGAGCTCGAGATGTGTTGGGCGCAATGGGGATTTTTGCAGAGGAGAGCAGAGGTGTGGCGTGAGTGAAAGGGCGAACGGAGGAAGAAGATGACCTTAAATAGAGAATCGGCGAAACGACGCACCGTTGGATGGAAAAATTGTGATATGGATGCTGCACACGTGGAGAAGGGGTAAAAACGTATTTTCACTATGAAGGAAAGGAACAGGCGCTACAGTGCATGCGCCAGAAAAAGCGGAGGACGTGTGTCCCCCACTTGCACGACATGTCAAACTGATGAGGGTTCTGGGCCCGCAAGACAGAGAGAGAGCGTTGCTCGCGTCTTCTCGATACATTGATCGTGGCTATCGTCAGCACTGACATCACTTTATCGATGAAAAAGATCGGCTAAGATACAAGTTTTTGATCAAATGCTCGGGGGCTACTTTTGAAGAAGGAAATTTCGGGTATGATAAAATAGAAATGGCGAGAGTCTATGATCAAATACAAGCATTTGTTCATAGCCTCGGGGGCTACTCCCATCGGGTGCGCTGGTCGCGCACCCGATAGATATAACAATATAGCAACAGAAGGTGCTAATTTGTTGAGCCTACAACCAAGTACAAGTCCTTGGCTGTAGCCTCGGGGGCTACTCCCATCGGGAACGTTGTTCGCGTGCCCGATGAAATTATAAAAAAAAGAGAGAGAGAGAGAAAAAAGAAGAAGTGAGCATATTTCGAGTTATACAAATAACTCTACATATACTCCCATCGGGAAGGCAAAATAAGTCATCAATTGACTCAATAAAATGTGCTATTCCAACAGCCGAAAAAGCACTCGACAATATATTCTCAGAGCGCCAAAGTCGCGAATAATCTCTGAATGCCGCAAAACTTTGCGAAGGTAAGACCCCAGATCCGTTCGGAGCAGCGTGGCACCGTCTCTGACGTTGGTTTGCTACTTTTTTCCGTATCAACAGATACGAAGAAAAATCCTAACGGAAGCGTTAGGTACCCGATAAAATATGACTGGGACTCGACAGAATGGTAAGACCTTAAGCGGCACCTGTCGAAGTTAACACCAGTATCCCGAGATCATGTCCAGGGACGTGATCTTGAAGTAGGTTTTTGGGGGTTGTCACTAGAGCAGTTAACTAGTACCTGATCCGTCAGATGAACTAGCCCCAATTACCGTTATCCCTGTACAATATTTGTGTGTCTAAAGATATGCAATAAAATCGACAAAGTTATTGGATGATTGTAAAGTTGGAGATTTTCCCTGATTCTTCGATTCAAGCAAAATCTCGGGGGCTACTGACATAGGCATCCCCAATGGCCTGCCGAAGATGGTACCCGGGGTTTATTGAAGGCCCACAAGTCGAAGAATATGAAGTTCAGAAGCCCAGATAGTATTAAGGAAAGTTAGAGTTGTATTAGGAAATATAGAGACTTGTAATTATACGGGATGGGTTGGAAACCCTCCCGGACTCTGTAACTTGTGTATTACGAATCCCTCGGCTCCACCTCCTATATAAGGGGGTGTCGAGGGACAAAGAGAGGATCGAATCAATTGTCAACATAACCCTAGTTTCTTAATCGTCGAGTACTTTTCGGCTGAAACCTTCAAGATCTACTTGCCCTCTACTTCCAACGAAACCCTAGTCTACAATACGTAGGCATTGATAAGTTAATACCTTGTCACGGATGCCGGCTAGAATCAAGCCGTTGGCTTTCTCCACCTGTCTGTTGGACTCAGGGTGTGCCACGGACGCTAAGTCCATCTGGATTCCCATTTCCTCGCAATAGCAAGAGAAGATGCCTTGGGCGAAGTTGCTGCCGTTGTCGGTGATGATGCTGTGGGGATAGCCATACCGCACGATGATTTCCTTTAGGAACGTGACGGATGTGGACCCGTACAGCTTCTTGATCGGCTTGGCCTCGATCCACTTGGTGAATTTGTCAATCATCACCAAGAGGTGCGTCATGCCGCCTCAGGCAGTTCTGAACGGGCCAACCATGTCCAGGCCCCACACGGAAAATGGCCAGGTGATGGGGATGGTTTTTAAAGCCGAAGCCGGCGCGTGCCTCTTCTTGGCAAAACGCTTGCAACCGTTGCATTTTTTCACTAGCTCTTCTGCATCTCTTAGTGCAGTTGGCCAGTAGAAGCCATGCCGGAAAGCTTTGCCTACAATGGCTCCGGAGGAGGTGTGATGTCCGCACTCTCCTTGATGGATTCCCCGTAGGAGTTCAATCCCTTCAGCCGGCTCGACACACCGCTGGAACACCCCACTTACGCTGCGTTTGTACTGCTGGTGGTTGATGATTGTATAGGCCTTGGCCCTTCTCTCAATCTGCCTGGCTTGGACCCTGTCCTCGGGCAATATGCCATCGGTCAGGTAGGAGAGGAATTCTTGTGCCCATGATGGTATGCATCTTATTTCAAATACGCTGACCAAAAGGGCCTCCTGCATGAGAACTTCCGAGTTCGACTGCGTGGTCGCCGGGTTTGGCTGAGAAGCCGGCGGGTTCGGCTGAGAAGCCCCCGAGTTTGGCTGAGAAGCCCCCGGGTTCGGTTGAGAAGCCCCCAGGTTTGGCTGTGGAGCCGGCGGGTTTGGCTGAGAAGCTCCCGACTTGGGCTGTGAAGCCCCCGGGTCAGCCGGCACGAATATGGAATCCGAGTCCGATGACGGTATGATGGACGGCTTCCGCAAATGCTGTAATGCAACACCTTGTGGGATTGCTTGCCGGGTTGAGCCTATCTTGGATAGGGCGTCAGCCGCCTCGTTGTTTGCCCGTGGCACGTGGTGGAACTCGCAGCCGTCGAAGAAGCCGGATAGCTACTGGGCATGGAAGCGGTATGACGCCATGTTGGCATCCTTCGCGTCCCAGTCGCTAGATGCTTGCTGTACAACCAAGTCGGAGTCGCCGAAGCAAAGAATGCGACGCACGCCAATCACCTTGGCCAGCTTGAGCCCATGGATGAGCGCTTCGTACTCCGCCACATTATTGGATGCGGCGAAGTGGATCTGCAGGACGTAGTCCAGCCGGTCTCCCTTTGGGGAAGTGATGATTATGCCGGATCCTAAGCCGGTGCGCATCTTGGAGCCGTCGAAGTGCATTTTCCAATGTGTGGAATCCGGCACAGGCGGCAGGTATTGCATCTCGGCCCAGTCGACGAAGAAGTCGGCTAGGGTCTGCGACTTGATGGCAGTTCTTGGCTCGTAGAGGATGGTATGGGCCGCCAGCTCTAGGGCCCACTTGGCAACCCGGCCATTGGCGTCTTTGCTGCCAATGATTTCCGCCAAGGGCGCTGTGGCCACCACCTTGATGGGATGCTCTTGGAAATAATGCTTGAGCTTCTGGGCCGACATGTACACGCCATAGGTGACCTTCTGGTAGTGGGGGTTGTTTTGCTTGGACTGGGAGAGCACTTCGTTGAGGTAGTAGACTGGGCGCTGAACCGCCTGCTCCTTGCCCTCTTCCTTGCGCTCCACCACCAGGACCACGCTGACCACTCGGTTGGTGGCCGCGATGTACAGGAGCATCGGCTCCGCTGAAGCCGGTGATGCTAGGACGGGTGCAGTTGACAGCACGCGCTTCAAGTCGCAGAAGGCTTCATCTGCCTGCCGCGTCTAGACGAAATTGTCTGACTTCTTGAGCAGTTGGTACAGGGGCATTGCCTTCTCCCCCAGCCGGCTGACGAAGCGGCTCAAGGAGGCTAGGCAACCAGTGAACTTCTGGACGTCCTTGAGGCACTACGGCAGTTCCATCTTCTCCATGGCACTGATCTTCTCCGGGTTGGCTTCGATTCCTCGCTGAGAGACGAGGTAGCCAAGGAGTTGGCCGGCTGGCACACCAAAGGTGCACTTAGCCAGGTTGAGCTTCATCCGGAATCTTCTCAGATTGTTGAAGGTTTCTCTCATGTCATCAAGGAGGGTACGCTTCTCCTTGGTCTTCACGACGACATCGTCCACGTATGCGTGAACGTTTCTGCCGATTTGCTCTTGTAAGCATTTTTGCATGCACCTTTGGTAGGTGGCGCCTGCATTTTTCAAGCCGAATGGCATAGTCGTATAGCAATAATCCCCGTACGGGGTAATGAACGAAGTCTTTATTTGATCAGCCGGATTCAAAGGAATCTGGTGATAGCCTGAGTAGGCGTCTAGAAAAGACAACAGTTCACAGCCGGCAGTCGAGTCTATGACCTGATCTATGCGCGGCAGGGGGAAGGGGTCCTTCGGGCACGCCTTGTTCAGGCTGGTGTAGTCGATACACATGCGCCAGGAGCCGTTCTTCTTCAAAACCAGGACCGGGTTTGCCAACCAGTCCGGATGCAGTACTTCCATGATGAAGCCGGCTGCGAGCAGCCGGGCGATTTCTTCACCGATGGCCTTCCTTCTTTCTTCGGCGAAGCGGCGAAGGGGTTGCTTCACCGGCTTGGCCTCTTTCCTGACGTGGAGGTGTTGCTCAGCCAACTCCCTCGGCACACCCGGCATGTCCCGTGGAGACCATGCGAAGATGTCCCGATTCTCACGGAGGAAGCTGGTGAGCTCGCTTTCCTATTTGTTGTTCAAGCCGGCACCGATGGTGACGAACTTGTGCGGCTGCGCCGGGTCCAGCAGGATCTTCTTGGTGTCGTTGGCCGGCTGGAAGTGAGTCGTCCCAGCCGGGTTGCCTACAACCGGCATGTCTGTGTGCGCGGCTTTGGCCATGGCGACGGCGTCGTGGATGAGCTGCTTCTCGGCAGCGATAACCAGTGTCTGAGCCATCTTGGAGCTCTGCGTGGCACACTCCATGGAGCGGCGGTAGTCGCCGGCTACGGTGATGACCCCTTTTGGGCCCGGCAGCTTCATCTTCAGGTACCCATAGTGGGGCACCGCCATGAACTTGGTCAGGGCCGGCCGGCCCAGGAGCGCGTGGTAGGGGCTGACCAGGTCCACCACCTCAAACTCGACCTTCTCGGTGCGGAAGTGGTCCGGCTTGCCGAACATGACTTCCAGCGTGATCTGGCCGATCGGCTGGCAGGAGTGGCCTGGCACGATGCCATGGAAGACGGTAGGGGTGGGGCGTAGCTCGGCCTCCTGGATGCCCAGCTTGCGGGCGGTGTCGCGGTAGAGGATGTTGATGCTGCTGCCCCCGTCGATGAGGACGCGCAAGAAGCGCACGCTGCATCGGCTTGTGCCAATGGTTGGGTCCAGGACCATGGCGTAGCTTCCCGGATTTGGTAGGACAGCCAAAGTGTCGCGGCGATCAAAAGTGATGGCCTGCTCTGACCAGTTTAGGTACTGGGGGACCGGCGGCATGACCGCGTTTACCTCGAGGGAATGGTGCTGTTGGCTCGTTTTTTCCTCGGGCTCGGTGGTGAAGATGATGTGCGTGGCGTCCTCTGCCAGGTACCGACCGTGGTGCACTTGGTTAGCCTCGTGGTGCTCAAGGTTGGCGTTCTCTGCGCTGGCTTGGCCACCCGGCCCGCCGGCTGGCGGAGGCGGGGGTGGGGGTGGGGGTGGCTCGCCGCTTGTCAGCCGCTTGGTGAAGTGGCACTCGCGGGTGGTGTGGTTGGAGGGGTTCTTGCCGCTGTGGTACTTGCACGGCACATCGAGCATTTGCTCAAAAGTGAACTTCGGCTTCCAGGGCCTATCCTGCTTCTGGCGCCGGCTGCCGCCAGCCGCCGCGTGGTCCGACACGGCTGCCATGTGGGCGGAGCCGTACCGGCAATCCGGCTGGTTGATGCGTGCAATTAACACACGTCCGTTGGGAACCCCAAGAGGAAGGTGTGATGCAGACAGTAGCAAGTTTTCCCTCAGAAAGAAACCAAGGTTTATCGAACCAGGAGGAGCCAAGAAGCACGTTGAAGGTTGATGGCGGCGGGATGTAATGCGGCGCAACACCAGGGATTCCGGCGCCAACATGGAACCTGCACAACACAACCAAAGTACTTTGCCCCAACGAAACAGTGAGGTTGTCAATCTCACCGGCTTGCTGTAACAAAGGATTAACCGTATTGTGTGGAAGATGATTGTTTGCAGAAAATAGTAAAGAACAAGTATTGCAGTAGATTGTATGCGATGTAAAGAATAGGACCGGGATCCACAGTTCACTAGAGGTGTCTCTCCCATAAGATAAAAGCATGTTGGGTGAACAAATTACAGTCGGGCAATTGACAAATAGAGAGGGCATAACAATGCACATACATGATATGATAAATATAGTGAGATTTAATTGGGCATTACGACAAAGTACATAGACCGCTATCCAAGCATGCATCTATGCCTAAAAAGTCCACCTTCAGGTTATCATCCGAACCCCTTCCAGTATTAAGTTGCAAACAACGGACAATTGCATTAAGTATGGTGCGTAATGTAATCAATAACTACATCCTTAGACATAGCATCAATGTTTTATCCCTAGTGGCAACAGACACATCCACAACCTTAGAACTTTCGTCACATCGTCCCAGATTTAATGGAGGCATGAACCCACTATCGAGCATAAATACTCCCTCTTGGAGTTAAGAGCAAAAACTTGGCCAGAGCCTCTACTAATAACGGAGAGCATGCAAGATCATAAACAGCACATAGGTAATAGATTGATCATTAACATAACATAGTATTCTCTATCCATCGGATCCCGACAAACACAACATATAGTATTACAGATAGATGATCTTGATCATGTTAGGCAGCTCACAAGATCCAACAATGAAGCACATAAGGAGAAGACGACCATCTAGCTACTGCTATGGACCCATAGTCCAGGGGTGAACTACTCACTCATCAATCCGGAGGCGACCATGGCGGTGTAGAGTCCTCCGGGAGATGATTCCCCTCTCCGACAGGGTGCCGGAGGTGATCTCCTGAATCCCCCGAGATGGGATTGGCGGCGGCAGCGCCTCAGTAAGGTTTTCCGTATCGTGGCTCTCGGTACAGAGGGTTTCGCGACGAAGACTTTAAGTAGGCGGAAGGGCAACGCGGGGGCCACACGAGGGCCCCACACGCTAGGGCCGCGCGGCCAAGACCCGGGCTGCGCCGCCCTAGTGTGGCGGCGCCTCGTGGCCCCACTTCCTTTCCCCTCGGTCTTCCGGAAGCTTCGTGCAAAAATAGGACCACGGGTGTTGATTTCGTCCAATTCCGAGAATATTTCCTTACTAGGATTTCTGAAACCAAAAACAGCGAGAAAACAACAAGCGGCTCTTCGGCATCTTGTTAATTGGTTAGTGCCGGAAAATGCATAAATACGACATATAATGTGTATAAAACATGTAGATATCATCAATAATGTATCATGGAACATAAGAAATTATCGATACGTCGCAGACGTATCGGCATCCCCAAGCTTAGTTCTGCTCGTCCCGAGCAGGTAAAACGATAACAAAGATAATTTCTGGAGTGACATTCCATCATAACCTTGATCATACTATTGTAAGCATATGTAATGAATGCAGCGATCAAAACAATGGTAATGACATGAGTAAACAAATGAATCATAAGGCAAAGACTTTTCATGAATAGTACTTCAAGACAAGCATCAATAAGTCTTGCATAAGAGTTAACTCATAAAGCAATAAATCAAAGTAAAGGTATTGAAGCAACACAAAGGAAGATTAAGTTTCAGCGGTTGCTTTCACTTATAACATGTATATCTCATGGATAGTGTCAATGTAAAGCAATATAACAAGTGCAATATGCAAGTATGTAGGAATCAATGCACAGTTCACACAAGTGTTTGCTTCTTGAGGTGGAGTGAGATAGGTGAACTGACTCAACATAAAAGTAAAAGAAAGGTCCTTCAAAGAGGAAAGCATCGATTGCTATATTTGTGCTAGAGCTTTTATTTTGAAAACATGGAACAATTTTTTCAACGGTAGTAATAAAGCATATGAGTTATGTAAATTATATCTTACAAGTTGCAAGCCTCACGCATAGTGTACTAATAGTGCCCGCACCTTGTCCTAATTAGCTTGGGTTAACACTGATCATCATTGCATAACATATGTTTCAACCAAGTTCGCATTGGATTTGTCGCTTTTTGATCATTCTTCAACTTAGACACCCATACCGGGACAACATAGACAACAGATAATGGACTCCTCTTTTAATGCTTAAGCATTCAACAACAGTTAATATTCTCATAAGAGATTGAGGTTTTATGTCCAAACTGAAACTTCCACCATGATTCATGGCTTTAGTTAGCGGCCCAATGTTCTTCTCTAACAGTATGCATACTCAAACCATTTGTTTGTGAAAACCGCCCTTACTTCAGACAAGACGAAAATGCATAGCAACTCACATGATATTCAACAAAGAGTTGATGGCGTCCCCAGAAACATGGTTATCGCACAACAAACAACTTAATAAGAGATAAAGTGCATAAGTACATAGTCAATACCACAATAGTTTTTAAGGCTATTTTGTCCCATGAGCTATATATCGCAAAGGCGAATGATGGAATTTTAAAGGTAGCACTCAAGCAATTTACTTTGGAATGGCGGAGAAATACCATGTAGTAGGTAGGTATGGTGGACACAAATGGCATAGTGGTTGGCTCAAGGATTTTGGATGCATGAGAAGTATTCCCTCTCGATACAAGGTTTAGGCTAGCAAGGTTATTTCAAACAAACACAAGGATGAACCGGTGCAGCAAAACTCACATAAAAGACATATTGTAAACATTATAAGACTCTACACCGTCTTCCTTGTTGTTCAAAACTCAATACTAGAAATTATCTAGACTTTAGAGAGACCAAATATGCAAACCAAATTTTAGCAAGCTCTATGTATTTCTTCATTAATGGGTGCAAAGTATATGATGCAAGAGCTTAAACATGAGCACAACAATTGCCAAGTATCAAATTATCCAAGACATTTTAGAATTACTACATGTAGCATTTCCCGATTCCAACCATATAACAATTTAACGAAGAAGATTCAACCTTCGCCTTGAACATTATGAGTAAAGCCTAAGGACATATTTGTCCATATGCAACAGCGGAGCGTGTCTCTCTCCCACACGGTGAATGCTAGGATCCATTTTATTCAAACAAAAACAAAAACGAAAACAAACAGACGCTCCAAGCAAAGTACATAAGATGTGACTGAATAAAAATATAGTTTCAGGGGAGGAACCTGATGATGTTGTCGATGAAGAAGGGGATGCCTTGGGCATCTCCAAGATTAGACGCTTGAGTCTTCTTAAAATATGCAGGGGTGAACCACCGGGGGGCATCCCCAAGCTTAGAGCTTTCACTCCTCTTGATCATAGTATATCATACTCCTCTCTTGACCCTTGAAAACTTCCTCCACACCAAACTCAAAACAACTCATTAGAGGGTTAGTGCACAATAAAAATTAACATGTTCAGAGGTGACATAATCATTCTTAACACTTCTGGACATTGCATAAAGCTACTGGACATTAATGGATCAAAGAAATTCATCCGACATAGCAAAAGAGGCAATGCGAAATAAAAGGCAGAATCTGTCAAAACAGAACAGTTCGTAAAGACGAATTTTAAAATGGCACCAGACTTGCTCAAATGAAAATTCTCAAATTGAATGAAAGTTGCGTACATATCTGAGGATCACGCACGTAAATTGGCATATTTTTCTGAGCTACCTACAGATAGGCAGGTCGAAATTCGTGACAGCAAAGAAATCTGTAACTGCGCAGTAATCCAAATCTAGTATGAACCTTACTATCAAAGACTTTACTTGGCACAACAAAACACAAAACTAAGATAAGGAGAGGTTGCTACAGTAGTAAACAACTTCCAAGACTCAAATATAAAACAAAAATACTGTAGTAAAAAACATGGGTTGTCTCCCATAAGCGCTTTTTTCTTTAACGCCTTTCAGCTAGGCGCAGAAAGTGTATATCAAGTATTATCAAGAGATGAAGCATCAACATTACCTTGGGCTTTATCCTTACCTTTCTTGTTCTTTTTCTTACTCTTTGGTTTAGGGAATACATGTCTACCCCCGGGTGTAGAGGTGAACTTTAGGGTGCCCTCTCCCATATCTATGACTGCTCCCAATAGTTTCAGCAGGGATCTTTCGAGTGTGATTTGTCCTGTTCCTGCACATTCAATAACAAGATAATCAATGGATATTGTTCTACCAAGAATGGTTGTATGCACACCCGCAGCTATTCCTTTAGGAATTATAACGAGTTAACAATAAGAGTTATTCCTTCTCCCCCTTCAACGAATCCCCAAAGTTGCAAAGATTCATGAATACTCTTAGGCATTAGGCAAAATTCAGACATAATATCACAATTGGCATGAAGAGTTTGGTTACCGATATCAATTTTAATAGTAGGATCCCATAATGAAGGTTCAGAGTTCACTAAAACTTGATCAAGACGGTTACGAACATATCTATAATTTCCATTCAAGCGAGATGCACTTGTCTCAAGAGTGTTTAATCTATTATAAATGCTAATAAGGGCTGAATCAAAGTTATTAGCTGAATCATGTGATGCAACCAACTTTTTATGGCATTATGTCACATCCCAAAATTTTCCAAATTTTGGAATGTGAAATAAAAATAAAATTTAAGCTTGGTTGGTTGTCTTGATTTAAAATTTACAATAAAATAAAAAAAATTTGGTGTTACTTAATACTATTTCCCAAAAATAGAGTTTTCAAAAATATGCATTGCATTCATAAGCATCATGGCATCGTTGCATTTACCTAGGAAAAAACTTGAATGAAATTTTAAATTTTGTTAAAGAAACCTAAAACCCGGAGTAATGCAAATAAAGTCATATAGGCCTATGTACCGAATTCAAATTTTTCAAAATGATTTATAAATGGTCCCAAAATATTCTTCATTGAATAAGGAATTCGCTGATATTTTATTTGTACTTTTCTGACTTAGTTTGAGTAACTTTTGATCAAATTCAGTTTTCAAATTAATTCCAAATTCTATTTCAAAAAAAAGTAAATAGAAGAAGAAAAAAATGAAAAGAAAAGAGAGCGAGGCACCAGCCAAGCTACTCAATCGAGCTAGCCTGACCAGGCCCGCATGCGCGCACGCCACGCAAACAACGTTGCACCAGGCAGCAGCCCAACCGTTTCTTTCCTTGTTTTTTTTTTCTTTTCTTCTTTTCCTGGTATGCGGGCCCCACTACCACATCAGCTCGTCTTCAATCCTAGACATGAAGGCTCGCGCCGCACGCCACGAAACGCAGTCAGTTTCTTGTGTTCACTCCTCAATTGATTCCGGGCGTTTTAAGCCACCATTTGATGCACCGTTTGTTACTACTTAAGCTCCACACCCTCCTCTTCATTTCCCCCCAAACGTCACTTCCTGAGAGCCCCCAGGCTGCTCGAATTTTTCCTCGCAACTCCGCGGTACGGCCGCAGTATATCGTCGAATTCGGTGAGCTCGGTCCACGTTTTGATCTCTAGTTTCTTCCAAACCTCCTATTTCTTCATTTCGCACGTCTCAGTCTTTGTTTCATGAATTTTGGTGCACCAGAGTGACAGCCCCATCTTCGACTGTAAGCTCCGTCTGCGGGAAGTATTTCCACCGGCATCGCTCCACGAGACCATGACGACGACCGAGGTGATTTCCGTTTAGTCCGTACGTCGTCGCCGTGACCGTCGCTGTTCGCAGCACCGAAGTCTTGAGTACCAGGGAACATCGCCGAACAGCCAACCATCAGCACGTATAGCTTTGTTGCGACTGTACGTACGTGAGCTGCTCCTCCCTCTTCATTTTTGTTTTCCTTTGTTCTTTGTTTCCTTGCAACCACATGATCTAGATCCAAAGGCCAACATCTGATCACTTAAACGAAGGGGTATCGTCCAATAGGAACATGCCACTTGTCATATCTGTTTCTGTTTTCGAATTTTTAGACAGAGAAACATAGAAACTTGTAAAAATCATAGCTTAAGTTTCGTTTATCCAAATTTAGCAACTTTATATCTCTGAATTCACAAAAATACGTAGAATACAGTAGACACATAATATTGCACTTTTGCATCATACTTTTACACAGTTTTTGCAGAAACTCAAATAGAGTATTTTGGCTATACAAATAGTTCTACAAATTATTTTGGAGTAATTCCATTTGATATTGACAGAAAATTGAACCCTCTGTACAGTAGCATTGGAAAATAAAAACATGACCTATATAATTCCTTTGTAGTATTTGTTTAGTGTTGTGGATCTTTTCTAGTGATAGAAAATGTTTTCAATAGTTTAAACAAGATTAAAATTGTACCATGGCATCATGCATATAGTTGAAACCGAGAGAACATACTAAGTGTGTTGATCATGTTTAACCCACATACTGCATTCATATTTTCTTTTGTGCTTGTCTATGTATGTCAAAGATGTTTATGGTGTGTTGTTAAATTTCTGTAGATTGTGATTGTGCTGATTGCAACGAGTGTTTCTGCGAAGAGTGTACCAACTCCTCATCTCACCAAGGCAAGTGACACACCCTCACAAATATTCCAGTTTTTATCTATGCACAGTAGAGATTTTTGTAGTATACATGTGTAGGGTATATGCTTTGCTATGCAATCCCGATGAGTCTAGCTACCCCTACTTGACTACTTTGTCGCCATTAAATTTAGTTGTTGCTCAGCTATGCTATGAAATGATTTTGTTAGTGAGTTATGGAAAAACAACTAAGTTTAATGAACTACCAGGTGGAATTGGTATTGCTCGGGTTATGTTGAGTGGTTCCCCGGGGTCATGTCGTCGAACCTCTGAACCGCCGTGTGTATCGCACTTGTGGACGGCCACCCGGAACAAAGAGATATTAGACAACCTTGCTCATTAGCTTACCGTACAACCACATGCTATATGGGCTCGGCTTGACGGAGTATGTTGTGTGAACCTGGACCCTACGCGACATGATGATGTAGGGGAATGTAGGTTGGAGCGGGTCCGTAGAGGATGGTGCGGGTGATCACTTCGGAAAAGTCTCGTCCTAGTCGACATCTGTCCATTTGAGCAAAATGTGCATCATGGAAGAAGAACAGACTAGGTCATGTGGGTAAATTTGTACAACCTCTGCAGAGTGTTAAATCTAAGTACTTAGCCGCGTCCCCGGTTACGGACAATTTGAGCGAACTGACAAGTCCTTGTTCGAAGATCTCCTCATCCCAATTTCTTAAATAAAATTTGATGGGTGAACAAGGGTAGGAAGGTACATTGGGGCTTTACCAATGCTACTGTTAATTTGGTACATTGGGGTTTTACCAATGTTACTACTAATTAGATTGAAAGAAAATGTTTTGATAAATGATAGGGAAAAATTGGCTTTATGCAAATTATGCCTGAGCTCTACCAGCCAAATGTACACTTAAGTGTTAGGTTGCCATTTGAGTCCACTATAGTGTCATCTTGCCAATACATTCAAAGTATTGACCATTCGTGGCTGTAACGTTTCATGTTGCAGATGTTTTTAAAAGACGAGTGAGTTACGATGGTTAGGGTTACGAGTCTATCCTCAACATGCTCACTTTGTGGCACATGAAGACGAAGGACTCCATGCTGTCTATGTTTGTTCGTTGTGAAACTCTGATGATATGCTAGCCTTGTGCTATGCAATTTGTAATACATTATGTAATTTTTGGATCATACGATGTAATAAAGACCTTTGTTTCTTGGTATTACATCTTGTACTGTGTGTGCTAGCGATTGATCCAGGGACTAGCACAGATACACACAGAGATCGGCACCCGAAAAAGGTGAGGTCGCTACAGATGTCTACGGGAAGTATTTCCACCGGCATCGCTCCACGAGACCATGACGACGACCGAGGTGATTTCCGTTTAGTCCGTACGTCGTCGCCGTGACCGTCGCTGTTCGCAGCACCGAAGTCTTGAGTACCAGGGAACATCGCCGAACAGCCAACCATCAGCACGTATAGCTTTGTTGCGACTGTACGTACGTGAGCTGCTCCTCCCTCTTCATTTTTGTTTTCCTTTGTTCTTTGTTTCCTTGCAACCACATGATCTAGATCCAAAGGCCAACATCTGATCACTTAAACGAAGGGGTATCGTCCAATAGGAACATGCCACTTGTCATATCTGTTTCTGTTTTCGAATTTTTAGACAGAGAAACATAGAAACTTGTAAAAATCATAGCTTAAGTTTCGTTTATCCAAATTTAGCAAACTTTATATCTCTGAATTCACAAAAATACGTAGAATACAGTAGACACATAATATTGCACTTTTGCATCATACTTTTACACAGTTTTTGCAGAAACTCAAATAGAGTATTTTAGCTATACAAATAGTTCTACAAATTATTTTGGAGTAATTCCATTTGATATTGACAGAAAATTGAACCCTCTGTACAGTAGCATTGGAAAATAAAAACATGACCTATATAATTCCTTTGTAGTATTTGTTTAGTGTTGTGGATCTTTTCTAGTGATAGAAAATGTTTTCAATAGTTTAAACAAGATTAAAATTGTACCATGGCATCATGCATATAGTTGAAACCAGAGAACATACTAAGTGTGTTGATCATGTTTAACCCACATACTGCATTCATATTTTCTTTTGTGCTTGTCTATGTATGTCAAAGATGTTTATGGTGTGTTGTTAAATTTCTGTAGATTGTGATTGTGCTGATTGCAACGAGTGTTTCGCGAAGAGTGTACCAACTCCTCATCTCACCAAGGCAAGTGACACACCCTCACAAATATTCCAGTTTTTATCTATGCACAGTAGAGATTTTTGTAGTATACATGTGTAGGGTATATGCTTTGCTATGCAATCCCAGTAGTCTAGCTACCCCTACTTGACTACTTTGTCGCCATTAAATTTAGTTGTTGCTCAGCTATGCTATGAAATGATTTTGTTAGTGAGTTATGGAAAAACAACTAAGTTTAATGAACTACCTGGGTGGAATTGGTATTGCTCGGGTTATGTTGAGTGGTTCCCTGGGGTCATGTCGTCGAACCTCGAACCGCCGGGTGTATCGCACTTGTGGACGGCCACCCGGGAACAAAGAGATATTAGACAACCTTGCTCATTAGCTTACCGTACAACCACATGCTATATGGGCTCGGCTTGACGGAGTATGTTGTGTGAACCTGGACCCTACGCGACATGATGATGTAGGGGAATGTAGGTTGGAGCGGGTCCGTAGAGGATGGTGCGGGTGATCACTTCGGAAAAGTCTCGTCCTAGTCGACATCCTGTCCATTTGAGCAAAATGTGCATCATGGAAGAAGAACGAGACTAGGTCATGTGGGTAAATTTGTACAACCTCTGCGAGTGTTAAATCTAAGTACTTAGCCGCGTCCCCGGTTACGGACAATTTGAGCGAACTGACAAGTCCTTGTTCGAAGATCTCCTCATCCCAATTTCTTAAATAAAATTTGATGGGTGAACAAGGGTAGGAAGGTACATTGGGGCTTTACCAATGCTACTGTTAATTTGGTACATTGGGGTTTTACCAATGTTACTACTAATTAGATTGAAAGAAAATGTTTTGATAAATGATAGGGAAAAATTGGCTTTATGCAAATTATGCACTGAGCTCTACCAGACCAAATGTACACTTAAGTGTTAGGTTGCCATTTGAGTCCACTATAGTGTCATCTTGCCAATACATTCAAAGTATTGACCATTCGTGGCTGTAACGTTTCATGTTGCAGATGTTTTTAAAAGACGAGTGAGTTACGATGGTTAGGGTTACGAGTCTATCCTCAACATGCTCGCTTCGTGGCACATGAAGACGAAGGACTCCATGCTCGTCTATGTTTGTTCGTTGTGAAACTCTGATGATATGCTAGCCTTGTGCTATGCAATTTGTAATACATTATGTAATTTTTGGATCATACGATGTAATAAAGACCTTTGTTTCTTGGTATTACATCTTGTACTGTGTGTGCTAGCGATTGATCCAGGGACTAGCACAGATACACACAGAGATCGGCACCCGAAAAAGGTGAGGTCGCTACAGATGGTATCAGAGCATTGTGTTGACCGTAGGTTCGTGACCCTAGGTTTGGAATAGAAATAGGAAGACCCTAGGATGAAAAATCTATCTAATCTTATCTTTGTTAAAAGGATGTTTGCGTTGTGAACTTCTAGTATTCTCACCTACTCCATCTTCAAAATTGTTTTCCCTATTGCCTTAGATGACCAACCTCATGAAACCATCCAGGAAGTAGAGATGATAACCTTGTGCCTGAAGAGGGAGACTGATGCTTCAAAAGTTTTTTACCGGACTCTACTTGATGATCTACATAGAAGGCCAACCAAGAACATGAAGAAAGACTCGGATGCATATTGCACGACACTCAAAGATACATTAATGAAGTAGAAGAGAAACTTGAAGCATTGAAAGTAGAAATAGAATAGACCACCAATATTTCTCTTTTATCGAACCAACGATAACGTAGCAAAGTATTGATCTTACCAAATTGTGGTATGACCATACTAGTTTGGTGTGTGTTTGAACCATGTTGCTTGATGCTTGTTAGGTGCTTGTTGTTTGATGAATTGCATTGATTTTTCTATGTTTGGGTAGGAACCTTCTTTAGAACCTTTCTATCCATTCTCATCTATACCCCAACCTAGCAAGTGTCTTCTCGATAAATCTTCATGAAGAAAACCTTAGCAAAACCAACCTTGATGTTCCTTATCAAGATGAAGAAGGAAGGAGTGTGAGATACGCAAAACCCTAGTTAGGGATCGATAGAAATGTTTTCAAAACAATTCAGTAATGGGGATTGAAACATTGATTCAATTTCCCATGGAAGTTTTTGTCAAACTTGTGAGGTTGACCAAGTGTTAGAATACGAGATTCAATAAATCAAATACGGAGTAATAATCTGGGTGCAGGATGGATTGATCACCATTCCTACTACTCTTATTATTCGCTTTCGTAATGTCGACTTTGCGAATCTAGAGAGACATACCTACAAGTGAGACATCGCTGATAAACCTGAACCTTAGGATGGATAAATATTATACCTTTATAGTAGGCAAGTGATGCCAAGCGTAGGACTACGTGTGAGATTGAAGATCCAACCACTAGTTTAGAGGTAGTGGACGGCCGTCGAAGACACCAAGAAGAAAATGATGAAGGATGTCATGAAGTTTTCATATTTTGGTCTCCTGATTGACCCCAAGAGTGACCTCTCAGTGCAAAAAGTAGTCAACCACCTACCTATATGGATAGAAGCCCAACCATGATAAAAGACATACTCAAATCACCTTGAAGAGATATGTTGTTCACTATATGTGAATAAACATTCGCCTATTAGATTTAACCCAGAAGCCATAGATTTTTTTTCCCAAAGATAACCTGTTGTTAAGTCATATCCTCGGATGTGCCAAGTGTACCCAAGATGAGCTTAGCCTAAACACAAGACCTAAGACTACCTACAAAAGTTTTTTTTAAGGGTGGTAGCCCACCTCGACATATGCCAAACCTATTTTTCTTTCTAGTCTCTTCAAATCTCGGGGACGAGATTTCTTTTAAGGGTGGTAGTCTGTCACATCCCAAAATTTTCCAAATTTTGGAATGTGAAATAAAAATAAAATTTAAGCTTGGTTGGTTGTCTTGATTTAAAATTTACAATAAAATAAAAAAAATTTGGTGTTACTTAATACTATTTCCCAAAAATGGAGTTTTCAAAAATATGCATTGCATTCATAAGCATCATGGCATCGTTGCATTTACCTAGGAAAAACTTGAATGAAATTTTAAATTTTATTAAAGAAACCTAAAACCCGGAGTAATGCAAATAAAGCCATATAGGCCTATGTACCGAATTCAAATTTTTCAAAATGATTTAAAAATGGTCCCAAAATATTCTTCATTGAATAAGGAATCCGCTGATATTTTATTTGTATTTTTCTGACTTAGTTTGAGTAACTTTTGATCAAATTCAGTTTTCAAATTAATTCCAAATTCTATTTCAAAAAAAGTAAATAGAAGAAGAAAAAAATGAAAAGAAAAGAGAGCGAGGCACCAGCCAAGCTACTCAATCGAGCTAGCCTGACCAGGCCCGCATGCGCGCACGCCACGCAAACAACGTTGCACCAGGCAACGAGCCCAACCGTTTCTTTCCTTGTTTTTTTTTTTCTTTTCTTCTTTTCCTGGTATGCGGGCCCCACTACCACATCAGCTCGTCTTCAATCCTAGACATGAAGGCTCGCGCCGCACGCCACGAAACGCAGTCAGTTTCTTGTGTTCACTCCTCAATTGATTCCGGGCGTTTTAAGCCACCATTTGATGCATCGTTTGTTACTACTTAAGCTCCACACCCTCCTCTTCATTTCCCCCAAACGTCACTTCCTGAGAGCCCCCAGGCTGCTCGAATTTTTCCTCGCAACTCCGCGGTACGGCCGCAGTATATCGTCGAATTCGGTGAGCTCGGTCCACATTTTGATCTCTAGTTTCTTCCAAACCTCCTATTTCTTCATTTCGCACGTCTCAGTCTTTGTTTCATGAATTTTGGTGCACCAGAGTGACAGCCCCATCTTCGATCGTAAGCTCCGTCCGCGGGAAGTATTTCCACCGGCATCGCTCCACGAGACCATGACGACGACCGAGGTGATTTCCGTTTAGTCCGTACGTCGTCGCCGTGACCGTCGCCGTTCGCAGCACCGAAGTCTTGAGTACCGGGGAACATCGCCGAACAGCCAACCATCGGCACGTATAGCTTTGTTGCGACCGTACGTACGTGAGCTGCTCCTCCCTCTTCATTTTTGTTTTCCTTTGTTCTTTGTTTCCTTGCAACCACATGATCTAGATCCAAAGGCCAACATCTGATCACTTAAACGAAGGGGTATCGTCCAATAGGAACATGCCACTTGTCATATCTGTTTCTGTTTTCGAATTTTTAGACAGAGAAACATAGAAACTTGTAAAAATCATAGCTTAAGTTTCGTTTATCCAAATTTAGCAACTTTATATCTCTGAATTCACAAAAATACGTAGAATACGGTAGACACATAATATTGCACTTTTGCATCATACTTTTACACAGTTTTTGCAGAAACTCAAATAGAGTATTTTGGCTATACAAATAGTTCTACAAATTATTTTGGAGTAATTCCATTTGATATTGACAGAAAATTGAACCCTCTGTACGGTAGCATTGGAAAATAAAAACATGACCTATATAATTCCTTTGTAGTATTTGTTTAGTGTTGTGGATCTTTTCTAGTGATAGAAAATGTTTTCAATAGTTTAAACAAGATTAAAATTGTACCATGGCATCATGCATATAGTTGAAACCAGAGAACATACTAAGTGTGTTGATCATGTTTAACCCACATACTGCATTCATATTTTCTTTTGTGCTTGTCTATGTATGTCAAAGATGTTTATGGTGTGTTGTTAAATTTCGTAGATTGTGATTGTGCTGATTGCAACGAGTGTTTCTGCGAAGAGTGTACCAACTCCTCATCTCACCAAGGCAAGTGACACACCCTCACAAATATTCCAGTTTTTATCTATGCACGAGTAGAGATTTTTGTAGTATACATGTGTAGGGTATATGCTTTGCTATGCAATCCCGATAGTCTAGCTACCCCTACTTGACTACTTTGTCGCCATTAAATTTAGTTGTTGCTCAGCTATGCTATGAAATGATTTTGTTAGTGAGTTGTGGAAAAACAACTAAGTTTAATGAACTACCTGGGTGGAATTGGTATTGCTCGGGTTATGTTGAGTGGTTCCCTGGGGTCATGTCGTCGAACCTCGAACCGCCGAGTGTATCGCACTTGTGGACGGCCACCCGGGAACAAAGAGATATTAGACAACCTTGCTCATTAGCTTACCGTACAACCACATGCTATATGGGCTGCGGCTTGACGGAGTATGTTGTGTGAACCTGGACCCTACGCGACATGATGATGTAGGGGAATGTAGGTTGGAGCGGGTCCGTAGAAGATGGTCTCGGGTGATCACTTCGGAAAAGTCTCGTCCTAGTCGACATCTGTCCATTTGAGCAAAATGTGCATCATGGAAGAAGAACGAGACTAGGTCATGTGGGTAAATTTGTACAACCTCTCGCGAGTGTTAAATCTAAGTACTTAGCCGCGTCCCCGGTTACGGACAATTTGAGCGAACCGACAAGTCCTTGTTCGAAGATCTCCTCATCCCAATTTCTTAAATAAAATTTGATGGGTGAACAAGGGTAGGAAGGTACATTGGGGCTTTACCAATGCTATCGTTAATTTGGTACATTGGGGTTTTACCAATGTTACTACTAATTAGATTGAAAGAAAATGTTTTGATAAATGATAGGGAAAAATTGGCTTTATGCAAATTATGCCTGAGCTCTACCGACCAAATGTACACTTAAGTGTTAGGTTGCCATTTGAGTCCACTATAGTGTCATCTTGCCAATACATTCAAAGTATTGACCATTCGTGGCTGTAACGTTTCATGTTGCGTATGTTTTTAAAAGACGAGTGAGTTACGATGGTTAGGGTTACGAGTCTATCCTCAACATGCTCAGCTCTGTGGCACATGAAGACGAAGGACTCCATGCTTGTCTATGTTTGTTCGTTGTGAAACTCGATGATATGCTAGCCTTGTGCTATGCAATTTGTAATACATTATGTAACTTTTGGATCATACGATGTAATAAAGACCTTTGTTTCTTGGTATTACATCTTGTACTGTGTGTGCTAGCGATTGATCCAGGGACTAGCACAGATACACACAGAGATCGGCACCCGAAAAAGGTGAGGTCGCTACACATTAAAAGTTTGATCCCCATTGCAATGAAGGAAATCTCATCCCACTACAGCATCCAAGGCATATCTATAGCGAATCATAAGACAAAAATAAAAATTACTAAGGAGCAAACTTAGCGTCATTTGAGGTTCAGCTTTACGATAAGAAGTAAAAATTCTCGACCAAGCATCTTTAAAACTCTCCTCATCCCCTTGTTTAAAAGTAAAAAACTAATTCCTCAGGTGAAGAAGTAACAGGTACGGAGCTAGACATGATAACAAAAGTAAACTAAATGCAAGTAACTAATTTTTATTTTTTGTGTTTTTGATATAGAGAGCAAGACAGTAAATAAAAAAAAAGCTAGCAACTAATTTTTTTGTGTTTTGATATAATGCAGCAAACAAAGTAGTAAATAAAATAAAGCAAGACAAAAACAAAGTAAAGAGATTGGGAAGTGGAGACTCCCTGTCAGGACCCGGAGGTCAAGACATGGCCATGGCCGGAGAAGGGGAAGAAGGTGGAGCTCCGGTTGGCTCAGATCTACTCAACTAAGTAAAGGTAAGTGCAAAACTGATAAGGAAATTAGGGTTTTCATTATGCGTGCCTCCCATCCACCCTCTCCTACTCTTTTATACAACAAGAGTAGGACCACGCAAGTTCAAGAATTACTTATTACAGCGCCTTAAACAGTAATTAGCGGGAAAGGCTGGTTTAAAACTAGTGACGCAAGACAACCATCCGATGCCCTCCATCTTGACCGTCCGTTAACACGATGATGTCACCAACACTTGGATAGCTGACAGTGACTTGGTCTTGACATTGCCCCCTCCTGAAGACAAGACTTCAGGTCTTGAACGATGGAAATGTGCTGGTAATGAAATCTGCATTTTCCCAAGTAGCTTCGTCTTCAGACAGTCCCTCCCAATGTATGAGCCATTGTGGGATTGCGACGTCACACCCGCCTTGTCTCCTGGATACTTGACGATGTTGGAGAATACAGAGGGGGAAAGTCTTGAGCTTACCAGAGGATGTCACCAGGGGAAGACGTGGGTTTGGAACGGCCGTAGGACCAATGTGCTTCTTCAGCTGATTGACGTGGAACACGTCATGCAGGAGAGTACCCTCGGGGAGCTGTAGTTTGTAAGCTCGTTTACCAACCGCCCGGATGATCTTGAAAGGACCGTACCACCGAGGAGCTAGTTTTAGAGGAGCACCCGTGCCCAAGGCATGCTCTCTGTGATGCTTCATCTTTAGGTAGACCATGTCACCAATAGTGAAAGACCTAGGAGTCCTGTGTTGGTCAGCATATTTTTTTATAGTTTGTTGTGCCTTGGCCAGATTTTGTTGGAGTACTGTGATCATCTTCTCTTTTTCTCTCAAGGTGTCTTGTGCTTCGGGAGATAGCTCAGAGAGGGTTGGCAGCTCAGTGAGAATGGGTGGAGCATATTCATATAATGCTTCAAAGGGAGACATCTTGATGGCAGTGTGGTAACAAGTCGTTATACCGAATTCAGCTGCAGGTAACCGGGCTCCCCATTTCTTAGGTTCTTGTGAAGCCATGCACCTTAAGTATTGTTCCGGACATTGGTTCACTCTCTCCGTCCGGCCATCCGTCTCGGGGTGGTAAGCGATAGAGAAGTGGAGGGAAATTTTCATGGCGGTGAATATCTCGGTCCAAAACTTGTCGAGGAATATTACGTCTCTGTCGAGTAGTGATGACGGTAGGAGGACCATGGAGTTTGATGATATTGTCAATGAAGAGGGTAGCCACTTTGTGAACTTGTGTAGGGGTGAGCCGAGGGAGGAAGTGAGCATATTTTGTCGATCTGTCGACCACCACCAAAATGACATCATGTCCCTTAGACTTGGGTAGTCCTTCAATGAAATCCATGCTTATGGCTGACCACTTGGAAGTAGGAATTGGGAGTGGATCCAACAACCCGAGGTAGGGTACTTTTTCTGTCTTAGAGATTTGACGGAGTAGGGCAAGCAGCAATTTGTTCGGTGATGAGCTCGCTTCATCTTTGGCCGATAGAATATGTGCTTGAGTTTTTGGTAAGTCACCCTAATGCCGAGTGTCCCCGTAAGCGAGAGGCATGGATGGATAGGAAAATTTTCTGCCTAAGGTCAGTAGATGATCCCACATAAATTCTCCCTTTGTACCTGAGTATACCAGATTGAGTAGTATAGAGAGGGTTACTGGTAGGGTTGATAGTTACTTCCTGGAGCAGTTTGAGACATTCATTGTCGCCCTCATAGGATGCAGTAATATCAGAAGACCAAGAGGGAATGGCCATGGAGGTGGCAGTACATATTGTGGAGGCATGTACTGGTGCAGATGTAGTTTCTTCAGCCTGATGCTTCCTAGAAAGGGCATCAGCCACTGTATTGTCACTGCCTTTTTTGTATTGGATAGAGAAATCAAATTCCAATAATTTCAGCATCAGTTTGTGCTGAATTCCTTCTAACAGTTTCAGGTCTGGAGAGATATTTCAGGCTACTACGGTCCGTCTTGATTATCAGTTTATTTCCAAGGAAATAGTATCTCCATTTTTTGAGAGCCTCCGGAATTGCCATGGCTTCCTTTTCATAGGCTCGACTTGGACGAATTTTGTGGGCCCAAGGATTTATCGAAGAATGCCAAAGGCCTGGCCTCGTTGCATGAGAACTGCTCCCAGGCCTGTATCAGAAGCATCTGTTTCTAGAGTGAAGGGTAGGGAGAAATTTGGGAGGGCCAGGAGAGGAGGTTGGGACATCACTTGCTTTAGTTTGTCAAAAGCAGCTTGTTGTGGAGCCTCCCACTGATATGCATTCTTCTTCAGACTGGCATGGAGTGGCTGGAAGATTTGTGCATAGTTGGGAATAAACCTCCTGTAATAGCCAGTTAATCCTAGAAAACCCCTAAGTTGCTTGATTGATGTTGGGGTTGGCCATTGTATTATATCCTGTATTTTAGCTGGATCAGTTGCCACTCCCTCACCAGATATGATGTGGCCCAGGTATTCTATTTGTGGCTGGGCAAATTGACACTTGGATAGTTTTGCTTTGAGGTTGTGATGTCTGAGTATTTGTAGGACAATCTGTAAGTGACTTGTGTGCTCTGCCAAGGTTTTGCTGTATACCAAAATATCATCAAAGAATACCAGGACAAACTTCCTTAGGTGCTTTGAGAAGATGGTGTTCATCAGCTCTTGGAAGGTGGCTGGGGCATTGCACAGACCAAAAGGCATGACCAAATATTCATAGTGTCCTTGATGTGTGGAAAACCCAGTCTTGTGGATGTCACTTTCATTCATTCTGATTTGGTGATACCCTGATCTCAAGTCAAACTTGGAGAAAACATTGCCCCATGTAATTCATCCAATAAGTCCTCAATGACAGGTATGGGAAACTTGTTCTTGATGGTTTGTTCATTGAGAGCTCGAAAATCCACACACAGTCTCCAAGATTTGTCCTTTTTCCTGACTAGCAGTACAGGTGAGGAGTAAGGACTTTTGCTGGGTCTAATCTCCCTATTGTGAAGCATTTCCTTGATGAGCTCTTCCACTGCAGTTTTCTGGCTATGGGACATCCTGTAAGGCCTGATGTTAGGAGGTTTAGCATCCTGTGTAAGGGGGATTTGATGGTCAGTGTATCTGACTGGTGGTAAGCCCATAGGTTTCTGGAAAATGTCCTCAAATGTGTTGAGCAGAGTGGTAATGGCAGAATAAGGGGTTGCAGGGGAATGTGGTGTATTCTGCTCATCACCTTGGTCTGTATGCACAAGTAGATAACCAGAGGCTCCTTGAGCAATCAATTTGTTGCATTCATCTGAAGAGATCAGCAATTTGTCCTGAGGGAATAAGTGGTCTTTGAGTACCAACAATTGCCCATGCACACCCAGGGTTAACTGACGGCCAATGAAATCAAATGTCACTGGGTTGTGTTCTTTGAACCAATTCACTCCTAGAATGATGTCAGAACCTTGTAACTCCAGAATTCTGAAATTAGTGGTGAATTTGTGTCCCTGGATGGAGAAAGGGCAATTATATGCCATAGCAGTAGAAGACGAGTACCTCCACCACAGCAACTTTGACACTTCTGTGTTTGACCTTGGTGAGAGGAATATTGTGAGCTTGAGCAAAAGTCAAATCCATAAAGGTATTTGTGCTGCCAGTATCTGCCAGAGCTATAGCCTGAGCTTTGTTGACTTGGAGGAGAAGGGAAATTGTAGAATCACTGGGACAGCCATTATAAGCAGCAGAGGAAATATTCATCAGTTGTTCAGGTAGTGCATTTTGTTCCACTTCTATAGCTTGGTTTTGTTGCTCATTCTAATGTTCTGCCGGGACTGGTGGAAGCATAGGTTGTGGAGCTGCTTGATCATCAAGATCATCCTCATTGCCCTGCATTTCAATTGCATTTAGAGCTCTTTGCATTGGTTGACATCTGTGCCCCATGAACCAATTGTCTGTGCAGTACCAACATTTGCGTGGCTCTCTGGGTCGTTCGTTGGGAGCTCTATTTCTGTTTTCTCTAGGAGGGTATTGCCTATTGTTCTGTGGTTGTTGAGGACGACTCAGCCAGGAGGTACTGAGAACAGCACGTCTCATTGCTCGACAGAGATGCTTTTTCATATTGCCGAGCATACCAGTATGCTGATAGCAGGGATTCAGGCTTCTGGCAGTGTACATTGTGCTTGATACTCTCCTTGAGACCACTGATGAAACGGTCCACAAAGAAGTCCTGAGGAAGGTAAGGTCTTTCCCTCTTCATCTGAGTCATCCATGTTTCATATGTGTCAATATAGGAATTGACAGAAGTCAGTTGCTTCAGAAGTTGCAATTGGTCCATTGGGTCATTTGGAACTGAATCGTGAAAACGGTCGAGAAGAACTTGACCGAGCCGCTCCCGTGACAGCGTCTGCAGTGTTCAAGCCGAAGTACTTATCCATGTCTTTGCTTGTCCCCTCGATATGAGCCAAACCCCATTTCACCCCGTGCTCGCCTGGAATGTTGACCGGATCCAGAATGTCTTCGCATTCAAGCAGCCGAGACCTTGGGGCTTCACCTAAGAAAATAGGCAATTCGACATGTGGAGTACGCAGTGCACCTCATAGTTGGGCTGGTTCTGTGGTTGGGTTGGGAATCGTTGAGGAGGTTGTGGCTGTATGTATGGGGTCTGAGGTGGTGGTAGGTGTTGTGGTTGGTTGAAAGGAGGGTGGTATTGGTGTGGAAAGTATGGTTGTTGGCTGGTGTTAGGGATGGAGGAGGGTGGTGGATGTTGGTACATATGTGGATTTGTATTTGGGTTTGACACTTGATGGATGTGCTGGGTCGGAGGTGGTGTGGTGTTGACGGTGGTAGTGGTGACGAGCGGCGCAGTGTAGGTGTACACCGGCGTCGTGGGTGGGGCAAAGGTGGTAACTTTAGGTGGATAGGCTGGGTGAGGCAGGTTCTCCGGCGTCAAGGCGCCGAATTGGGGAGGTGTTGGGAGGGTAGTGACCGGGGTTGGTGCCGGTGTGGTAACCTCTAAGATCGGCGACAGGGAAACGTGAGACAGCGGTGGTGGCGTGGAAAGGAGGTGGCTTTGGGTAGAGGTTTGGTTAGCGGCGAGACTGGGGAGGGTGGAGGGTGCAATCGCGGCGGCACCAGCGTATGGGAGGGTGGTAAACAACGCGGCTAACATTTGAATCATGCGAGACATCTCACCTTGCATCGCGACCAGAGCTGCCGAGGTGTCGGCGGAGGCTTGCTCGTGCTTGTCGAGGCGGCGGCGGATGGCGCGGACCTCGCGCGGAAGCCGGGCCATGCGTTGCTCGTCCTCGGGATCGTCTTCCTCCGTTGTCGTAGCGCGGCCTTCTCCACGGACGCGGCGCTCGCGTGAGGCGGATCGGGATCCGGTGGCGCCCGTCATGGTGGTGGAAGTTGGGGTAGGAGGTGGGTAAAGTGATGGAGCGGTGAAGGGACAGGGAGGGGTTCGTCTCGCCTGCGATACCACCTTGTCAGGACCCGGAGGTCAAGACATGGCCATGGCCGGAGAAGGGGAAGAAGGTGGAGCTCCGGTTGGCTCAGATCTACTCAACTAAGTAAAGGTAAGTGCAAAACTGATAAGGAAATTAGGGTTTTCATTATGCGTGCCTCCCATCCACCCTCTCCTACTCTTTTATACAACAAGAGTAGGACCACGCAAGTTCAAGAATTACTTATTACAGCGCCTTAAACAGTAATTAGCGGGAAAGGCTGGTTTAAAACTAGTGACGCAAGACAACCATCCGATGCCCTCCATCTTGACCGTCCGTTAACACGATGATGTCACCAACACTTGGATAGCTGACAGTGACTTGGTCTTGACACTCCCCTTGCAGCGTGTCTTGATCTCCCCGACAACGGCGCCAGAAAAAGAGCTTGATGCGTGCAATTAACACACGTCCGTTGGGAACCCCAAGAGGAAGGTGTGATGCGGACGATAGCAAGTTTTCCCTCGAGAAAGAAACCAAGGTTTATCGAACCAGGAGGAGCCAAGAAGCACGTTGAAGGTTGATGGCGGCGGGATGTAATGCGGCGCAACACCAGGGATTCCGGCGCCAACGTGGAACCTGCACAACACAACCAAAGTACTTTGCCCCAACGAAACAGGTGAGGTTGTCAATCTCACCGGCTTGCTCGTAACAAAGGATTAACCGTATTGTGTGGAAGATGATTGTTTGCGTAAAACAAGAAAGAACAAGTATTGCAGTAGATTGTATGCGATGTAAAGAATAGGACCGGGATCCACAGTTCACTAGAGGTGTCTCTCCCATAAGATAAAAGCATGTTGGGTGAACAAATTACAGTCGGGAAATTGACAAATAGAGAGGGCATAACAATGCACATACATGATATGATAAATATAGTGAGATTTAATTGGGCATTACGACAAAGTACATAGACCGCTATCCAGCATGCATCTATGCCTAAAAAGTCCACCTTCAGGTTATCATCCGAACCCCTTCCAGTATTAAGTTGCAAACAACAGACAATTGCATTAAGTATGGTGCGTAATGTAATCAATAATTATATCCTTAGACATAGCATCAATGTTTTATCCCTAGTGGCAACAGCACATCCACAACCTTAGAACTTTCTGTCACTGTCCCAGATTTAATGGAGGCATGAACCCACTATCGAGCGTAAATACTCCCTCTTGGAGTTAAGAGCAAAAACTTGGCCAGAGCCTCTACTAATAACGGAGAGCATGCAAGATCATAAATAACACATAGGTAATAGATTGATAATTAACATAACATAGTATTCTCTATCCATCGGATCCCGACAAACACAACATATAGTATTACAGATAGATGATCTTGATCATGTTAGGCAGCTCACAAGATCCAACAATGAAGCACATAAGAAGAAGACGACCATCTAGCTACTGCTATGGACCCATAGTCCAGTGGTGAACTACTCACTCATCAATCCGGAGGCGACCATGGCGGTGTAGAGTCCTCCGAGAGATGATTCCCCTCTCCGGCAGGGTGCCGGAGGCGATCTCCTGAATCCCCCGAGATGGGATTGGCGGCGGCAGCGCCTCAGTAAGGTTTTCCGTATCGTGGCTCTCGGTACAGAGGGTTTCGCGACGAAGACTTTAAGTAGGCGGAAGGGCAACGCGGGGGGCCACACGAGGGCCCCACACGCTAGGGCCGCGCGGCCAAGACCTGGGCCGCGCCGCCCTAGTGTGGCGGCGCCTCGTGGCCCCACTTCCTTTCCCCTCGGTCTTCTGGAAGCTTCGTGCAAAAATAGGACCCCGGGCGTTGATTTCGTCCAATTCGAGAATATTTCCTTACTAGGATTTCTGAAACCAAAAACAGCAGAAAACAAAGCAATCGGCTTTTCGGCATCTTGTTAATAGGTTAGTGCCGGAAAATGCATAAATACGACATATAATGTGTATAAAACATGTAGATATCATCAATAATGTAGCATGGAACATAAGAAATTATCGATACGTCGGAGACGTATCACCGGTCGCTGTGCCGCTTGCCGCGGTAGTTGTCCCGCCGACTGCCATGGGAGGCTCCCTCAGCCAGCTTGTTCTCGGTCGCCTTGTGGTGGTCACGCCTGGACGGAGCCGGCGAAACGTCAGTCGGAGCCTTGCCGGCTTCTTCAGCCAGCGCATACTTGTCGGCGATGGTCATCAGGGCCGACATGGTCTTGGGGTCGCTGCGGCGCAACTTGTGCCACAGCATGGTGTTGGGCCGGCAGCCGCCCATGAAGAAGCTGATGGCCTGGATCTCGTGCACGCCCTCGCAGGAGTTGCGCATTTTGCACCAGCGCGTTAGGTACGCACGATCCGTCTCGTCCGGGCCCTGCTTGCACATCTCCAGCTGCTGGGGGCGACCCGGCCGGCGGTAGGTGCCGGTGAAGTTGCTGACGAAGGCGTCTTCGAAGTCCAACCAGCAGTTGATGCTGCCGGCTGGCAGGTTGTTGAGCCAGGTGCGGGCGGAGCCGACTAGCATCAGGGGGATGATGTCTACGCACGCTTCTATTCTTGTAGACAGTGTTGGGCCTCCAAGAGCAGAGGTTTGTAGAACAGCAGCAAGTTTCCCTTAAGTGGATCACCCAAGGTTTATCGAACTCACAGAGGTAGAGGTCAAAGATAGTCCTCTCAAGCAACCCTGCAATTAAGATACAAGAAGTCTCTTGTGTCCCCAACACACCTAATACACTTGTCAGATGTATAGGTGCACTAGTTCGGCGAAGAGATAGTGAAATACAAGTAATATGGATGATTATAAGTAACAATTGCAATCTGAAATAAAAATGGCAGCAAGCAAACATGTAGCAGAACTTGTTGGAAACGGTGTTTCAATAATTAGAAACAAGGCCTAGGGATCATACTTTCACTAGTGGACACTCTCAACAATGATCACATAACTGAATAAATAAATGCTACTTTCAAACACTCTCTTGTTGGATAACAAACACCATTCATTGTGTAGGGCTACAAGAGCACACCTCAAGCCGGAGTAAACAAGCTCTACAACATCCGGAGTTCATATTAAAGTAACCTCTAGAGTGCATAATAGACCGTTGCAATTTAGACCGAGTACTAACATAGCATACACACTGTCACCAATAGCTATGAAAGGGGGAATAGATCACATCAATACTATAATAGTAATAGTTAACTTCATAATCTACAAGAGATTACAATCATAACCTACGCCAAGTACTACATGATGCACACACTGTCAACTTTACATCATGGAGGAGGAATGGACTACTTTAATAACATCACTAGAGTAGCACATAGATTAATAGTGATACAAAGCTCATGATCACATAAAGATCACACCATGGGAGAGAGAGATGAACCACATAGCTACCGGTAGAGCCCTCAGCCTCGGGGGGAGAACTACTCCCTCCTCATCATAGGAGACAGCAACGGCGATGAAGATGGCGGTGGTGTCGATGGAGATGACTCCGGGGGCAATTCCTCGTCCCGGCGGCGTGCCGGAACAGAGATTCTGTCCCCCGAAACTTGTCTTCACGATGGCGGCGGCTACGGAACTCTTCGTGGAATATGACTTGACTCTTTAGGGTTTTCGCGATGGAGAGTATATATAGGCGAAGGAGCGATGTCAGTGGAGTCCCGAGGGGCCCACACCCTAGGGGGCGCGCCCCCCCTCTTGGCCGCGCCGCCAGGTGGTGTGGCCACCTCGTGGGCCCTCTCCGTCTCTCCTTCGTTGTTCTGGAACCCTCCGAGGAAAATAGGAAGTTTGGCTTTTGTTTCGTCCAATTCCGAGAATATTTTCTGTGTAAGATTTCTGAAACCAAAAACAGCAGAAAACAAGAACTGGCACTTCGGCATCTTGTTAATAGGTTAGTTCCAGAAAATGCATAAAAATGATATAAAGTGTGAACAAAACATGTAGGTATTCTCATAAAACTAGCATGGAACATCAGAAATTATAGATACGTTGGAGACGTATCAAGCATCCCCAAGCTTAGTTCCTACTCGCCCTCGAGTAGGTAAACGATAAAAAGAATAATTTCTAAAGTGACATGCTACCAACATAATCTTGATCAACACTATTGTAAAGCATATGAGATGAATGAAGTGATTCAAAGCAATGGTAAAGATGATGACTAAACAACTGAATCATATAGCAAAGACTTTTCATGAATAGTACTTTCAAGACAAGCATCAACAAGTCTTGCATAAGGGTTAACTCATAAAGCAATAGATTCTTAATAGAAGGTTTTGAAGCAACACAAAGGATGATTAAGTTTCAGCAATTGGTTTCAACTTGTAACATGTATATCTCATGGATAGTTGTCAACATAAACCAATATAACAAGTGCAATAAGTAAACATGTAAGAATCAATGCACACAGTTGACACAAGTGTTTGCTTCTAAGATAGAAAGAAGTAGGTAAACTGACTCAACATAAAGTAAAAGAAAGGCCCTTCGCAGAGGGAAGCATGGATTACTCATGTGCTAGAGCTTTTTATTTTGAAAACATGGAAACAATTTTGTCAACGATAGTAATAATTCATATGTGTTATGCATAAAACCTCTTATAAGTTGCAAGCCTCATGCATCGAATACCAATAGTGCTCGCACCTTGTCCTAATTAGCTTGGATTTTCATGGATTATCATTGCATTACATATGTTTCAACCAAGTGTCACAAAGGGGTACCTCTATGCCACCTGTACAAAGGTCCAAGGAGATAGATCGCATTTGATTTCTCAGTTTGGATAGATCTCAACTTGAGGACATCCATACTGGGACAACATAGAAAACAGATAATGGACTCCTTTTTAATGCTTAAGCATTCAACAACAGATAATATTCTCATAAGAGATTGAGGATTAATGTCCAAACTGAAACTTCCACCATGATACATGGCTTTGGTTGGCGGCCCAATGTTCTTCTCTAACAATCATGATAAATCACCCTTACATCAGACAAGACGAACATGCATATCAACTCACATGATATTCAACAAAGGTGTAAAGAGTTGATGGCGTCCCCAGAAACATGGTTACCGCTCAACAAGCAACTTATAAGAAATAAGATACATAAGCGACATATTCAATACCACAATAGTTTTTAAGCTATTTTCCCATGAGCTATGTATTGCAAAGACAAGGAATGAAATTTTAAAGGTAGCACACAAGCAATTTACTTTGGAATGGCAGAGAAATACCACATATAGGTAGTTATGGTGGACACAAATGGCATGAGTTTTGGCTCAAGGTTTTTGGATGCACGAGAAGCATTCCCTCTCAGTACAAGGCTTTGGCTAGCAAGGTTGTTTGAAGCAAACACAAGTATGAACCGGTACAGCAAAACTTACATAAGAACATATTGCAAGCATTATAAGACTCTACACTGTCTCCTTGTTGCTCAAACACTTTTACCAGAAAATATCTAGACCTTAGAGAGATCAATCATGATATCCAAATTTCAACAAGCTCTACAGTAGTTCTCCACTAATAGGTTTAAACTACATGATGCAAGAGCTTAAACATGATCTATGAGAGCTCAAAACAATTGCCAAGTATCAAATTATTCAAGACCATATACCATTTACCTTATGAAGCATTTTCTGTTTCCAACCAAATAGCAATCAACGAAGCGGTTTTCAACTCCGCCATGAACATTAAAGATAGAGCTAAGAACATCAGTGTTCATATGAAAAAGCGGAGCGTGTCTCTCTCCCTCACAAGCATGATAGGATCCGATTTATTCAAACACAAACAAAAATAAAAACAAAAAGACGCTCCAAGTAAAGCACATAAGATGTGACGGAATAAAAATATAGTTTCACTAGAGGTGACCTGATAAGTTGTCGATGAAGAAGGGGATGCCCAAGGCATCCCCAAGCTTAGATGCTTGAGTCTTCTTGAAATATGCAGGGATGAACCACGGGGGCATCCCCAAGCTTATACTTTTCACTCTTCTTGATCATAGTATATCATCCTCCTCTCTTGACCCTTGAAAACTTCCTCCACACCAAACTCAAAACAAACTCATTAGGGGGTCAGTGCATAATCAAAAATTCACATGTTCAGAGGGGACACAATCATTCTTAACACTTATGGACATTACCCAAAGCTACTGAAAGTTAATGGAACAAAGAAATCCACTCAACACAGTAAAAGAGGCAATGCGAAATAAAAGGCACAATCTGTCAAAACGGAACAGTCCATAAAGACGAATTTTTAGAGGCACTTAACAGGCTCATATGAAAAAGCTCAAAACTAATGAAAGTTACGCACATATCTGTGGATCACGCATGAATTTTCGCAGATTTTGTTTGATTCTTCTACAGAGAGATCTACCCAAATTCGTGACAGGTAAAAATCTGTTTCTGCGCAGAAATCCAAATCTAGTATCAACCTTCTATTAGAGACTTTACTTGGCACAACAACATGATAAGGAGAGTGTGGGGACCCCGGACTAGCTGTCCGAAATTCCCTGTTATGTATACAGTTCACGATCCCATGATCAGTGCGCCGTGAACACATAACCGAACTGATATCAAATTACACCATCCATTACAAAGCGGAATAAGAAAATTACAACATGGTCACATGACCAATAATTACATAATAGCCTCGAAGGGCCTAACTAAACATCAGAGTAGCATCATCACTTCAGCATAGCAGTACCCAAGTCATCTGCCATAACCCTACAGGCAACTGACTGGAAAGACGTTCCTAGCTCGCATAGACGTCGCCAACTCCTTCTTCGTTTGCCGAGTTCCTTCAGGTCTGGCCAAGTAAATAGCCAGGGACAAAGCCGTGAGTATATTTGGAATTGTACTCGCAAACCATCAAGAAAGATGCTAACAGAGCTAACTAAAAGAGACAAGAGAGGAAGAATAGTTTCTCTTGTGGATATAGCATGTGAAAGAGAATCAGTTTCTCTTGTGGATAAAGCATGCCTAGGCATCTCAAGTGATGCGGACACTTTGGTGGTCCTATGACATCTCTATATCTTTATTGAAGAAGAGTTCCTCTACATGAAAACACTAGGAAGGGTCACCCAATTTTGTTTCATTTTCCTCAACCATCTCCACATGGTCGGCACAACATCTTTCCCGTACCCTTCGGTACTTCCAACACACGCATTTCCTTTGGAAATCATTTTCAAAACCAAAACTCGACACAGCTCGGTAACGGCCATCCCAACCGTCCATGACCGCGGACGCGGCTATTCGAATAGTTTTAACTCTGCAGAGTGTGCGCACTTTCCCCACAAGATCTGATAAATCCGCCGGGATCATCCCCGGTTCGCCATACGAAAGTATGCGGGTCTCGGATAATCAGTCGAAGCCTTTCGCCCATTCAACTTAGCAAGAGGTCCTACCCTATGGAGTATGTACCTCCCCGGCACCATGGCAGCTCACCTCCTCTTGAGCGTGGCTCAACCGCCAAGCCAGGAGACCCATAGTGTCTTCCGGACGGGTCAGCCCCGAAGGCCTCCTGTTATACGATTGTCTCCAACTACGACAACCCGGACTCGGGGGTAACCGTACCCTTGTATAGTTGTGCGGTGCCTCATGCTAAGAAGAACAAACGTCAAGCTAAGCCCCGTGCCCACGTTGGAGTAGTGTGGTTGCGCGGGTTAATTGTTCCGGGCGAATACAGAGAACCATGTGTCGTTTTTCTCAAAAACCCAAGTCACACACACATTTCCTCTTTACAACCATCTTTGTCAAGATCCTTTCCTTTCATAAACCATACGCTTGGGTAAGATTGCCTCACCCAAGGTTTTCATAAACATTTACAACAAGGTAAACCTTGAGGGGTTCCCAACCTATAGTTTCATGAGTTGAACTAGTATTGCACTACGGCCGAGATGAGAGTCATCCCGCCATAGATGAGGTATAAAGGGGTAGTGGAGTGGATCATACTTGCTTAAGGTAAGCATGTATTATGACAACACAAGGAGGAATATACTCTCAGATTTGTGGTGCTAACTACACAACTTAGATAGTGGAGTGTCACTATCCAACATATTCTCCAAGATGGTACACGGCATACTCCTCTCAAGTTGGGAATACACCAAGATCATGACATTGATACCTCTAAACTACAAAGGGGGTGGGTGTGGTGTAAGCAGTTACTATCTTGAGATGGAACATGCTCAAGTTGAGCATACAAGATAACCAAGTGGGATAGCACGGCCATGTTACCATGCATCCCATAACACAAGGACAAATAGTGGAGCATCACCACTAGGGAGTACCCCACTTGCAATCACACATAGATGACATAAATAGAGATAATAACACACATAGAATGAAGGTGCTTTGAACATCAACAAATGACATCCAACTAGACACCGGATCAGAGATCAAAAGATGGCTTGCCTTGGCTTATTTGTCCCTGGACTTCTTCAACTCCATTAATATAAGAATCCCAACAACCATAAGTAAAATCCTCGTCCGATTCCACTTCTTCTTCTTCTTCTCCGGAATTGTTCGCATCTATCACCGGAAAATATAAAGGAACACAATCAATCACATTGCATCATCAAGACAACATTCAACAATCAACAACTAACCATGCAGCCAAGGTATAACATCTTAAGGACTTATAGATTCCACAGAACAACTCTAAGATTTTTAATTTAGAAAACCCCATTTATTTACCTAGTAAAGGTATGAGAGTATCACAACTTAGCAATTGCCTCTCTCGGTTATCACCATGGTATAAACCAAACATCCCCTGGTAGATAACATCATAAAGAGGACAAGAGCATTAGTTTGACATCAATTACATTCACAAAACATTTTCAAGCATTTTTGGAAAAGTAGAAAACAGTTTTCCTAACTTAGTTTACTCACCACACAAGAATAGGAAGCAAATGATATGCCCTACCATTTGAAAACTTAAGAAAAACAAAAGAGCTAATGTTAAATTGCAGAGGTTTTGCTTTGCAAGCATAAAACAAAGGTTGCCCATTTCTAATAAAAAGAGTTGGTCAAGGGTTTTAAATAAACCGAAAAGTTTGGCTTCAACAATGCATGTCACACATATACATTACTAACAGTAACAAATATGCATGAACAGAGACTAATACTATTTTTCCTAGATAGCCAGTACTAATACAAGACTAACCCAATTGGAATCACCCCAAAATATTATACCTACAATTTTAGGAATTTGTTTGAATCTGACTGTACAGAAAACAAGATCTGTAAGCCATAAATCGTAGAAAAATCCTAAAAATATGGGATCACTGGCATTTGAAAGGTATTTAAACAGAGAGGCATACACAATTGGATTTGGGTTAAAATTGTTTCTGAAACTCCCACAAATTGATTGACAAGATTACTGCATGTTTTCACCATTTGCTTTAACTATGGAGTTGCAGAACAGATAAAGGTTTGAAACTTGTTTGAGATGATTAAGAAAACATTCAGTAATCCTACAGAAGTGGAATCACTCAATTAGGTTCAAAAATGGATTTTTGATGAATTAAAAGCTAACAGCCATGTCTGCAGAACATACAGAACAAGTTTAATTCATCAAAAATCATACACAAATCATAAAAATATGAGGTCTTCTGCATCTGAAAGGTATTGAATAGGTGGTTCTTACCCAGTTGGTTTCATTCAAAAATTCGTCTCCAAGCTCCTGGTTTAATTCGACAAAGTCAGATCTGACCAGATCTTGATCTGTGAACCATTTCAGTTTCAGGAGGTCAATCGAAGTGAAACCACCGCCAAAATGAAGGTATTGGAGAGGGCTTTCACCCACAGTTTAATTTGCTCAAAAAGGTTTTGTAAAACGGGAGAAATCCAACAAACAGTGATTCTGCATGTCTGCAAAACTTTATTTACCACGCAAAATCCGTAACGAATTTGAGGATGAGACCAACGCCAAGTTGTAGATCTTTTCAATACCTATCTTCAGAACTTTGAACCACTCGATTTGGATCTGCACACGAGATTTGGCGTATTTTACAAGATCGTACCAGAATCTGAAACAGCAAGATAGCAGAAATTACAGCAAGTTTTTTGGACGAACTTTGCTCAAGAACTTCAGATCTGAGGATTGCTCAACCTTCTCCATGCTTGGACCAACATGCACCTGCATCAAGATCCAATCTTAGCAATGGAGGAAGAAGAAGAGGAGATTAAACCATCTAGGCTTGGGAGAAGATGGAAAGGGAGGCTCTCATGGTGAGGGGAAGCTTGAGGGAGGAGGAGAGCTTCATCTTGGTGGCTTTCCATGGCCATGGCCGGCCATGGAGCTTAGGAGGAGCCTCAGCTCGTGGGGAAGAAGGGGGAGGAAGGTATGAGGGAGTGGAGAAAGGAGTGAAGAGTGGAGAAAATGAGAGCAAAGAGGAGGAGGGTGGCCGGCCAAGGGGTTTTTATAGAGGGAGTGGGGTGGCAGCCCCTCATTTGATTGGCCAAGGTGGGTGGTTGGCTTGGGGAAGGGAAATTTGACCCAAGCTGAAATTATTAGTGGCATTGGGAAGAGATAAAGAAAAGAGAGGTTTTCCCAAGGTGGAGTAATTATGTGAGAGAGAGATAGAGATGGAGAGGCATGATGCATGTGTGCCATGCTTGGCATGGCCGGCCAAGTTTGTGGCCATGCACAAGTGATCATCTAGAGAGTATTGCCACACATGCATGACACCCAAGGCTGAGTGTCTCACATTTTGCAAAAATAGTGGCCTAAAGAGATATAGAATTTTAGGCAAAGTGATAACAATGCACAAGGGTGCTAAAGTAGATGGTGGTGGCATTCGACTTCGATAAAGGATGTGTCTAAGAGATGATGGTGGTGATTGTGGTTTAGACAATGGTAGAGCAAGGCTAAGAGATATGGTGAGTGAAGTAACCATGTACTCACAAAGAGGAATCTGGTGACATAAATCATCAATTCATGAGGTCAATATGATGATGGTAAACCATACAAGACTGAGATGTGATGAATGAATGAAAGTTGTTAATTAGACATGGAAATGTACAGAGATGGGTCTCCACCATTATGAGAGTTGATCAGATTATTTGGATAGGGTTTATATTGGACTTGCCTTTGAAATCATTTTGAAAGGGTCAAATGAGGTTTAAAAAAATGAAATAGGTCTTATTTGCAAAACAAAGCATAGTAGAGTTTTTTTTAAGCCATTTGTTTTCGAAGGTGCAAGGATGGCACATGTACCAAAACCATGCATTTAAAAGAAATGATAAAACAAATACTTTTCTAAAAAGTTATTTTGGGTTGAAGGAAATGAGATGATAAAATACCATCAATAATTTCCTCTTGTAATATGAAGAAACCATTTGAAGAGTTTTAATAAAACTAGAAATAGTTTTGTGATCAAAACTAGAGAAGGAAAAACAATAGAGTTTTTGAGAAAGAAAACTAAATTAGGAAGGAGTGTTCTCAAGGGTAGATGGTGGCTACAAAATGTACCCATCATTCCCACTCTTGGTTTTGTGAAGATTAAATTTGAATAGATCAAGAGGTAAAAGAGAAGGAAGTGATCCAAAGTTGAAACAAAGTGTAGAGTGCAAGGTCAAGTGAATTAAGAGAGTTGCAAGGGTAGACTGAGACATGCAAGACTTGGAGGTTGAAGAGAATGTTGCATAGATGAGATCCATGCATTGAAGCCAACAATAACAGTTGTGGGTGCTTAGAGATCAATTGCCAAAGTCTGGACATTTTAAGCCTGTCAACACAGATGGTCGACATGGCCTCAAAACCAACAAGGATGAGTGGGTATAAGAGAAGGGTGCAAGTTTGGAATCAAGGATGATTTGAGCTAGCTTAAACACAAAGAGGAATTTTAAGTAGGCACACTCATGTTGCCATGAGTAGAAAAGTTTGATGTGGAAAAAAGGAAAACAACTTTTCCTAAGTCACATAGGTGTTTTATTAGGTGAGTTGCTTGCTTGACCACTAGAGGTGTTGATCTATGAGGCAGCTCAAGACAAAACTCAACAAGAAAATCAAGACAATTCATCTACCAACAGATCAAGGCAATTCATCACCACAAACAGATCAAGGCAATACATCTAAATTAGTCTATAGAAAAAGTTTTTGTTCCCCCTGATTTTTGAAATAAGGACAACTAATCAAGGTTGATAAAGTTGGGGTGTTACAGATCTTCCACCCTTAAAATAATCTCGTCCCGAGATTGCTGAGTGTAGAACTAGAGGGGTTATAAAGTTTAACCAAAGTCAGACTCCATTCTTCTGTAGACGTGCCGTTGTAGAGAAAATCGTTTGCTTCATCTTCTGGGAGACATGATGGATTTCGGCCGATGGCGAGCTTCATGAAGAGGTTGACTACTCCATGCAGGTGTTGGATCTGTAGCTTCTTCACGATCCTGGCGGAGGTTCAAGACTGTGGGAGGGTTAGTGCACCCAACGGTGCTTGAGCAGGGCTGAAAACTTTTTTTAGAGTTAGCTTGATTTTAGTGGAAGACGAAGTATTCCACCCTTAAGTTTTTCATCGGGTTCTCGGAAAAACTCAGAGCTTCTGCCTTGTAGTTCTGTCTGGGGCTTCGGAAGAAGTCATCGGTCTTCCTTGTTCAGCTGAAGAATCTTCGGGGGCGACGTGCAGACCACCACTTCAAGAGGCACTCACGGTATTAACTGAACCATATGGGACGCGCGGCGAGTTAGAAAGTTGAAAAAACGCCTGGTTGGTACCCATATGAAGCAGCACCAGGGGTCGTTGAAGACAATCTTCAGCTTGAGGGTCGGTGCTGACTTCAGTAACAACTAAGAAGTTAGCGGGTAAACTACGCCTAAAGTCTTGAGTCTTGGAGTATCTTCAGGAGCTTCATTTGATGAGGACCAGATGAACCATGTGATGTAGCTCGGCTTTGACGCTATTGTTCTCTCAACTTGTTAGACGGTGTGTTTGAGGGTAGCTTCAAAAAGATATCCTCGCGGTTAGCGCGAGTATACTCCAAGGTTAGACCAAGTTAGCATGTCTTCTCGCAGAGGTGCAGTCACTCTTGAAGGTAGAGCTTCTTCTTTCTTGGCGTAGCGGAGATGCTCCAGCTGATCTTGAAGGAAGTCGGCGTAGATAGGGGTCGGGTTAGTTTTCTTGACGGTTGAAAAACAACTTCCAACGGGTTTAGAGTTAGAGTCTTTCGTCAATCTACCCAATTTAACTAATAGTTAGCAATACATCGGCGAGGCAAACTTTAATCCTATCATTGCATGTGACACCCATACAACCATAACCAGAGACAAAATACCACTAACAGAGGCTACTGGTATTTTTCCTAGATGCACAAGTAACAAAACAAGATCAACACAATTGGAATCATTCAAAAATATTTATTTTTCAATTTTTGAGACTCAAAATACTAACCAGAAACAGTGATCAAGTTTTATTTATTAAAAATCGCACAAAAATCCTAAAAATACAAGGTCAGCGGCGTCTGAAATATAATTTCATACTGGTTCTAGTGCAATTGGAATCACATCAATTGGAGCTACCAAAATATTTTTATTAGCAAAAACGAGTACACTCGGCAGATTTCCATTTTTAATTTCTGTTTCACAAATTTCAAACAATTAAAAAGGGCGGGAACGTCTAAATAGCAAGACATACATGCACACAGACAAACAGATACAAACACTCAAGGCAGCACACTAGGGAACTACAAGCAATCATCAAACCAGACATGGTACTCTAAGTACCCAGAAATTCCTAATGCGCGGGGGTAGCTCAATCAAAGCGATTGAGTTTTGTCCTATCCATCCTATAGGTTTGGGGGCCGGTCACATATGTTGGCGTCTTCATCTTGTTGACATCGTCTTCAACAAGGATTCTCGAAGCAGAGGGTGGTGAAGCAGGCCTGGTGTTGAGTCGTCGTTGTTGAGGCAGAGGCTAAAACTGTGTAGTCTTCTTGCTCAACATCCCGGGGACGTGAGGTCTTCGAAGGGGTAGCTGTTGAGGTACTCCCGAAGTCGGTAACTTCTGGTGGCTGGCCTAAAAATTACTAGTCAAGAACTGAGGACTTGATCCCAGACGACTGCAAAAAGTGCAAGCCCATGGAAGAACAAGGTCAGTTCTTTGACATACTTTGGTGAAAACCAAAGACATGATGTTATCATCCCTACATGAGCAGGACTAAGTCGGCATCCAGCCTTCAATAGCTGCTGTTGGAGATACGTGAGACTTCATAAAAGGTTGATCCATCTTCGACTTCGAGTCTCCGGTCTGAGTCGGGGACATCGTCCAATATGTAGGTTTGAAGTGGATGAGACAATAGAGCAAGAAATTTCAAACCTTTTTATAAAGCGGAGAGATAAGAACTTAGAACCTTTGAATAAATAAGAGGAGTAGAAGCTATACTTCCGATTAAAGAAACAATTTGTTTCATAAATAGTTTTTCCCAAGTAATTGTTTTCCTAACTAACGTCCATGCTAACTAAGGTCTCCTACAGTCAGGATAGCTCTGATACCAGCTCTGTGGGGACCCCGGACTAGTGATGACCCACAAGTATAGGGGATCGCAACAGTCTTCGAGGGAAGTATTACCCAATTTATTGATTCGACACAAGGGGAGACAAAGAACACTTGGAAGCCTTAACAACGGAGTTGTCAATTCAGTTGCACCTGGAAACGGACTTGCTCGCAAGAGTTTATCGATAGGTAACAGCTTTATAGCAGAGAGCGTAGTGAAATAACAGCAGCAGAGTAACAAAGACAAGCAGTAGTAATTATAGTAAACAAGCAGGATTAAAATACCGTAGGCACGGGGACGGATGACGGGCGTTGCATGGATGAGAGAAACTCATGTAACAATCATAGCAGGGCATTTGCGGATAATAATAAAACGGTGTCCAAGTACTAATCAATCAATAGGCATGTGTTCCAATTATAGTCGTACGTGCTCGCAATGAGAAACTTGCACAACATCTTTTGTCCTACCAGCCGGTGGCAGCCGGGCCTCAAGGGAAACTACTCGGATATTAAGGTACTCCTTTTAATAGAGTACCGGAGCAAAGCATTAACACTCCGTGAACACATGTGATCCTCACATCACTACCATCCCCTCCGGTTGTCCCGATTTCTGTCACTTCGGGGCCATTGGTTTCGGACAAACGACATGTGTATACAACTTGCAGGTAAGATCATAAACAACGAATATCATGATGAAATAATAACATGTTCAGATCTGAGATCATGGCACTCGGGCCCTAGTGACAAGCATTAAGCATAACAAGTTGCAACAATATCATAAAAGTACCATCTACTGGACACTAGGCACTATGCCCTAACAATCTTATGCTATTACATGACCAATCTCATCCAATCCCTACCATCCCCTTCGCCTACAGCGGGGGAATTACTCACACATGGATGGGGGAAACATGGCTGGTTGATGTAGAGGCGTTGGCGGTGATGGCGGTGATGATCTCCTCCAATTCCCCGTCCCGGCGGAGTGCCAGAACGGAGACTTCTGGCTCCCGCGACGGAGTTTCGCGATGTGGCGGCGTTCTGGAGGGTTTCTGGCGACTTCGACTTCTCCTCTGGCGTTTTTAGGTCGAGGCGAATAAGTAGTCCGAAGGAGGGCGTCGGAGGCCGACCGAGGGGGCCACACCACAGGGCCGCGCGGGCCCCCCCTGGGCCGCGCCGCCTATGGTGTGGGGCCCTCGGGCCTCCACTTCAATTGCCCTTCTGGCTCCGTTAGTTTCCTGGGAAAATAGGGCCTTCTGCATAAATTCCGAGGTTTTTCCCGAAAGTTGGATTTCTGCACAAAAACGAGACACCAGAGCAGTTCTGCTGAAAACGGCGTTAGTCCGTGTTAGTTGCATCCAAAATACACAAATTAGAGGCCAAACAATAGCAAAAGTGTTCGGGAAAGTAGATACGTTTTGGACGTATCAACTCCTCCCAAGCTTAGCTTATTGCTTGTCCTCAAGCAATTCGAGTTAACAACCGAGCGATAAAAGAACTTTCACGAACACATTTGCTCATATGATGTATATATTCTCATGTTATGGCTAATACTTAAGCGAGTTCATAATGAGACACTTGCAAATAAGATCATCTAACAACTATGTCAATCATGAAGAGGTACCAACAATTAATAATAAGCATCATGAATCATGTATATAAGCAGGATTGCAATGTTCATAAGAGAGCATGATAAAGTGGTATCTCGCTTGCTCGTATTCGATTGGCAAAACATAAATGCCCGGGCACCTCTGGAGTTCATAGAAAGACTAGAAGTAGTGATTGTCAAAAGATAAATGCATCAAAGTTATACCACAATCAATCATATTTTGAGACAAGCATATTGTACTAAGAATGACAGTTGTGCTCTCAAGATAGTACTCAAAGAAATAATGGAGACACAACATAAAAGTAAAAGATTGACCCTTCGCGAGGGAAGCAGTGGATTAACATGCGCTAGAGCTTTTCATTTTTATAAATCAGGAGTAAAATTATTTTGAGAGGTGTTTGTTGTTGTCAACGAATGGTAATGGGTACACTAACTACCTCGCCAACCGGACTTTCAAGAGCGGCTCCCATGAATTATTGCATATTTATTTGGCACTCCTTCCAACCTTTCTTGCACAAACCATGGCTAACCGAATCCTCGGGTGCCCGCCAACAATCTCATACCATGAAGGAGTGCCTTTTTAGTTTAGTTTTATTATGATGATGACACTCCCCCAACCTTTGCTTACACAAGCCATGGCTAACCGAATCCTTCGGTGCCGTCCAACAATCACAAACCATGGAGGAGTGTCTATTTAAGTTTAATTAATTCGGGACTGGGAATCCCATTGCCAGCTCTTTTTGCAAAATTATTGGATAAGCGGATGTGCCACTATTCCATATGAGAGTCCGTCAAAAGTAAATGACAAGGTTGAAAGCTAAACACCACATACTTCCTCATGAGCTATGAAACATTAACACAAATTAAGAAGCATTTTGAAGATTTTAAAGGTAGCGCATGAGAATTTACTTGGAATGGTTTGAAATGCCATGAATAGGTATTTATGGTGGACACTCTGGAATAACTTGGTTTTCATGTGTTTGGAGGCACGAGCAGCGTTCCCGCTCAGTACAAGTGAAGGCTAGCAAAAGACTAGGGAGCGACAAATCAAGAGAGCAGTAACTGTCATAATCATGCTTGCGGCAAAATAAATTAACAGAGGCATAAAAGTGATACAAGAACTCTGAAGCAATATAGATCATCGAGGCTTAATTGACTTTTTGTTCAGTCATATGCATGCGTGAGCATGTGCCAAGTCGATATAAATGAATTATTCAGAGGAGGATACCACAATGCCATACTTACTTATGAATAAAACAATGCAAGCAAACATCCATGACATGCTACTCATATTAATAGATTGGAGCTAAACATGAGAGATCATAAACTACTAGACTTTCTCAAATAACATATACCTCACATGAACCAACTAAGCATGCTCACATGGATGAGTATATGTACAAAAATGAAAACAAATAGAGTTCATACCAGCCTCTCACCACAATCAGATTGTCGTAGATCGTCATTATTGCCTTTCCACTTGTGTAGCTTGGATAATATGAAATGAAAACCACGCTCCAGCCACCGAAGACCATTGAACTCATAAAGAACTTTACAAACCAAAGAAGAACAGCAAATATTTTTGGTGTTTTCAAATTGCAAATAAGAACAAGAGGAAACAAGCAAACAAAGCAAAATCTTTTTGGGTTTTCTTATAGCAAACTAGCAATAGCAAATAAAGCGAAACAAATGCAAGAAACCAAAGCAAACAAATGGTGAAGAGAAACAACAGAAATATTTTTGGTCTTTTTGTGTTTTGGAAAGGAACAAAGCAAAAACAAGAAATAGCAAACTAAAAGAAACACAGAAAAGCGAGATGGCAGAAATCTGCCAAAACCTGACAGCAGTACAGAAATCGATTTTTACAAAAATCTTACGTTGCTCAGTTCAAAAAGTGTTCAACTAATGAAAGTTAGATAACAACCTGGGGAACCTGCACAAAAATTTTCAGCTCAAAATGACGCTCTGGCTATTTTTGAGAATTTTTACGGTAACGTTCCAGAATCTGTTTTCAGGCAGCACTTCCCCAAATATCATCTTCCTCTCATTAGAAAACCACTCAAACGAACAAAGCAAGTATGTGCAAGTATCCAGCAACCATAATATGCAAAGAATGAGTGATGCCGGTATACCTCCCCCAAGCTTAGGCTCTTGGCCTAAGTGGAGTTCAACCCCAACGAGGGTCGTTCCTCGCCGGTGGGTAGTCCATGGAGTAGTCATAGTAAAGCTCCTCGCGCGAAGAAAAGCGTGGAGGCTCCGCATATCCACCATGTTTATGCGAGGAACTTGCTGCATCGGATGATGAGTCGAGGTGCTCCTCGACCTCTATGTCGTCTCTTGCATGTTGGCCTCCTCTCTCTATATGTGCATCCTAGTGCACCTTCTGTGACCGACCAATCTCCCCTGGAATCAAGGTTAGACAAAACAGGCGCAGGCAATCTTACTAGTTTCTCAGTTTTCTTAGTTATTCTCCAAACTTTCTTATAAAATATCATCTTATAATACAGGTTACCCAAGTTGGAGGAATCTGAAACAAATTCATGTTTAATCATAGAGGCTATGTCAAGTTTTTCTATGGGGAACGGAATATCAAAATGATGAGGTTCTACATTATGAAAAGCTAGTAAACGGGAGGCGATGAGGCCTCCACACATTCCAACTTTCTCACGGTTAGTAGCAAGTCTATAAGCTATTAATGCCCCCAAATTATAAGACCTACTATTTTGCAGTGCTGCAGCTAGAAAAGCCAAATCCGGGATAGAAAGTTTACTACCAATCCTTTTGGCGAGAACGCATTTGGTAATAAAATAAGCAAAGTAGCGGATAGCCGGGAGCTGAATACTAGTGATTTTACCACTTTCACCCGAGAAACTCCTTCCATCGCAAATCATCTTGTAAAGATCCGAGAGTTCTTGCGGCGATCCCCTTATCTTCTCGCACGACCCCCATTGCGGTATTCTAATTGCCGCACAAAAAGCACTAAATGGCAAGTTGATAGTTTTATTGTAAATTTTATACTCGGACCGTGGGGTTAGATCGCGACCAATTAAACTTGAAGTCCTGCACAAAAGCCATAGTTAATTTTACATATTGTCTTGGCTCTCCTTCAACAAAGTCACTCAGCCCCGCACGAGAAATTAGAGTTTGAACATCTTCAAATATCCCCGCGCTTCTCATGAAATCCGCGCACGGGTAGTAAGAGGGGTATACTCCTCTTCACGATTGACTATCATAACTTGTTGGACTTCCAATTCTTGCTGGTTCAAGTGATATCTATTCCATTCCATTTTCTGAAATTTCAACAACCAATATAAAAATTTGATTTGGTGACATAAAATTGAGGGAAACTACCATAGGAACTTGCTAGAGTACTAATCATGCATCAAAACTAGTTTCTACCACTTAGAACAATCATGCAAGCTCACTAAACATGTTACCTACAGCAGCAAAATATTCAAGATATACTCAACCAAACGAAATTCTACTTGGATGGGTGGAGGAGTCACATACCGAAGAGCAAATGTGCCAAATTTCGACAGAAATCTGGGCTGAGCAAAGAGATCGAGAAATCTGGAGCTCTGGAGCAAAAACGCGAGAGAGATGAACTTGGTACAAGTTTTTTCGGGAGAGAGAAGGTGCTGGGAGAAAGAGATGACAAAGTGGGGCAGAGGGGAGCCCACACCACATGGTGGCGCGGCCACCTCCTTGGCCGCGCCGGCCAGTGGTGTGGCGCCCTCTGGTGCCCCACAGGTCATCCTCCGGTGCTCCCGTGTGCCTCGTCGTAAAATAGGACCAACGGTATAATTTTTGTGAATTTTTGAAAACTTTGAAAAACGCACATTTCTGGGTATTTAGTTTATTATTACTGGCCAGGAAAAATTTAGAAATCTTCAAATAACCAAAGAACTTTACAAATTAAAAGTGCTACAGCAACTAGAGCAAGTGGAGGAAGAAAGATATGTTGTTTACCTCCTCTATGCATATAAAAAGTATTTGTTAACAAGGTTGATCAAGTCTTGCCACCAAATAAATTTTACATAGCATATGAAGAAATAAACCTCAAATCAATCATGTTACCTTGAATTGTATTGATATGGATCCAATAACAAGAGTTTGATATTCTTCTTTAGGCTCATACATAGGACAATCGATGGTTCCCACTTTGATAGTTCTCACATTAGAAATAGTATTAACTCCACACGCTTTCTCAATCCTCTTGGGGAAATAAACGGTATGTTCCCTATCATCAACATTGAAAGTAACCTTTCCTTTGTTGCAATCAATAACAGCCCCTGCGGTGTTAAGAAAAGGTCTCCCAAGAATAATAGACATATTATCATCTTCAGCATTTCCAATACAACAAAATCAGTTAATATCAAGCAGTTAGTAGTAACTTGAACAGAACATTCTCACATATACCAATAGGAATAGCAGTAGATTTATCAGCCATTTGCAAAGATATATCAGTAGGTATCAACTTATCTAAGTAAAGTCTCTTATAAAGAGAAAAAGGCATAACACTAACACCGGCTCCCAAGTCACATAGAGCAGTTTTAACATAATTATTCTTAATAGAACAAGGAATAGTAGGTATACCTGGGTCGCCCAACTTCTTTGGAATTTTGCCATTGAAAGAGTAATTAGCAAGCATAGTGGAAATTTCCTCATTGGGGATTTTCCTTTTGTTAGTAACAATATCTTTCATATACTTTGAATAAGGAGGCAATTTAATAGCATCAGTTAAAGGGATTTGCAAGAATAAAGGTTTCATCCAATCGCAGAATTTATTATAGTGTTCTTCTTCCTTTGATTTTAGTTTCTTAGCAGGAAAAGGCATTGGCTTTTGCACCCAAGGTTCTCTTTCATTACCATGTTTCTCAGTAATAAAATCTTCTTTAGTATACTTTTTATTTTTAGCATCCTTTTCAGGTTCTTCTTCAACCTCTTCTTTATCGGAGTATCATTCTTATCATTATCTTTATCATTATCATGTTCATTACCACTTTCAGCTTCAGCATCGAAATAGAAATACTATTAGGATCATTAACAGGTTCAGAGGATTCTACAACATTTTTATGTTTCTTTTTCTTTTTCTTCTTAGAATGAGCACTAGGTTCAATGCGTTGAGAATCTTGTTCAATTCTTTTGGGATGCCCTTCAAGATATAGAGGATCCTGGGTAGAGACACCACCTCTAGTTGTTACTTCATAAGAATGTTTCTCTTTAGAATTATTCCCTAACAAGTCATTTTGCACTTTAGTGAGTTGATCAATTTGAGTCTGAATCATTTAAAAATGTTTGACAAGCATCTTAACATCATTGGAGGTTCTCTCCACAATATCATGCAATTGACTAATAGCTTGAGAATTTTCCATTAAATGATTCTCTACTCTCATATTAAAATTTTCTTGCTTAACAATATAATTATCAAACTCATCTAAGCATTGTGCAGGAGGTTTCGAATATGGAATATCTTCCCTAGTAAAGTGTTGAAGGGAATTTACCTCAATCATGGATGAAGGGGGAGTTATCTCACATATATCTTCTATAGGAGGTAGATTCTTCACATCTTCAGATTTAATACCTTTCTCCTTGAGAGACTTCTTGGCTTCCCTCATATCTTCATCATTCAATTTAATTAAACCCTCTTCTTCACTATTGGCGTTGGAGTTGGTTCAGGCGTATTCCAATCATCATAATTCCGGCCTATTTTAGCCAATAATTCTTCAGCGTCGTCTGGAGTTCTTTTCCTGAAAACACAACCAACACAACTATCCAGGTATGCCCTAGACTCAATGGTTAGTCCACTATAAAATATATCAAGTAAATCATGCTTTTCTAAATCATGGTCGGGCAAAGCTCTAATAAGAGAGCAAAATCTCGCCCAAGCCTCAGGCAATTTCTCCTCATCTCCCTGATCAAAATTATAAACTCTCTGCAAAGCAGCATGTTGAGCACTAGCAGGAAAGTATTTACGGAAGAAAACATCAAGCAATTCTTTCGGACTTTTAATAGAATTAGGTGGCAAATTATTATACCAAGTTTTAGCGTCATCCTTCAATGAGAATGGAAATATTTTAGCAACAAAGTAAGTACGCTTCTTAACATCATCGAAAACAAGCTACTCAAAGTAGATAACTCAGCCATGTGTTCAACAAGCACTTTCTTTTTCAGTACCACAAAAAGGTGTTTTCTCAACAATAGCTATATGAGATAGATCAAGAGAAAAATCATAATCTTTATCCTTAATGTTTATAGGAGATGTGGCAAATTTAGGATCAGGAGACAGCTTTATATCTAACAAGTATGTTCTCGCAAGCAACTTTTTAATTTTTCTTGCATAAGTAGTAGCATTGCATTTTTCAATAAAATCATCATCAAGCTCCACATAATCTTCCTCAAGATCATCACTAAAATAATCAAGTTCAGGTGAACTAACAGGTGTAGTAGCATTAGGAGTTTCAAGTATTTTCAATTTGTCTAGATTTAGCAATTGTAGCATCTAGAAAAGATCCCAATGAACCACTATCATCAAGCACAGCAGTAAACATTATCAATATTATGAGAGTGTTCAGATTCAGCAGATGTACCCGCATGCGAAGCATGTGGCGGTGAAACAAGTTTATCAATCACAGATGGTGAATCAAGTGTAGCGGAGGTACTCGAATTGTACCTTTTCTTGTAGTGGATGGTAATATGGCGATCTTAGTATCGCGAGGTTTACCCATGATGGAGAATTTGCAGCGAACAATATTAATCCAAGTGAACTTCCAAATAAAGCTATGCTCCCCGGCAACGGCGCCATAAAATAGTCTTGATGACCCACAAGTATAGGGGATCGCAACAGTCTTCGAGGGAAGTATTACCCAATTTATTGATTCGACACAAGGGGAGACAAAGAACACTTGGAAGCCTTAACAACGGAGTTGTCAATTCAGCTTGCACTGGAAACGGACTTGCTCGCAAGAGTTTATCGAGAGTAACAGCTTTATAGCAGTAGCAGATGAGTGAAATAACAAGCAGCAGAGTAACAAAGACAGCAGTAGTAATTATAGTAAACAAGCAGGATTAAAATACCGTAGGCACGGGGACGGATGACGGGCGTTGCATGGATGAGAGAAACTCATGTAACAATCATAGCAGTGGCATTTGCGAGATAATAATAAAACGGTGTCCAAGTACTAATCAATCAATAGGCATGTGTTCCAATTATAGTCGTACGTGCTCGCAATGAGAAACTTGCACAACATCTTTTGTCCTACCAGCCAGTGGCAGCCGGCCTCAAGGGAAACTATCGGATATTAAGGTACTCCTTTTAATAGAGTACCGGAGCAAAGCATTAACACTCCGTGAACACATGTGATCCTCACATCACTACCATCCCCTCCGTTGTCCCGATTTCTGTCACTTCGGGGCCATTGGTTCCGGACAGCGACATGTGTATACAACTTGCAGGTAAGATCATAAACAACGAATATCATGATGAAATAATAACATGTTCAGATCTGAGATCATGGCACTCGGGCCCTAGTGACAAGCATTAAGCATAACAAGTTGCAACAATATCATAAAAGTACCATCTACTGACACTAGGCACTATGCCCTAACAATCTTATGCTATTACATGACCAATCTCATCCAATCCCTACCATCCCCTTCGCCTACAGCGGGGAATTACTCACACATGGATGGGGGAAACATGGCTGGTTGATGTAGAGGCGTTGGCGGTGATGGCGGTGATGATCTCCTCCAATTCCCCGTCCCGGCGGAGTGCCGTAACCGGAGACTTCGGCTCCCGCGACGGAGTTTCGCGATGTGGCGGCGTTCGGAGGGTTTCCGGCGACTTCGACTTCTCCTCCGGCGTTTTAGGTCGAGGCGAATAAGTAGTCCGAAGGAGGGCGTCGGAGGCCGACCGAGGGGGCCACACCACAGGCCGCGCGGCCCCCCCGGGCCGCGCCGCCCTATGGTGTGGGGCCCTCGGGCCTCCACTTCAATTGCCCTTCCGGCTCCGTTAGTTTCCTGGGAAAATAGGGCCTTCGCATAAATTCCGAGGTTTTTCCCGAAAGTTGGATTTCTGCACAAAAACGAGACACCGGAGCAGCTTCATCGAAAACAGCGTTAGTCCGTGTTAGTTGCATCCAAAATACACAAATTAGAGGCCAAACAATAGCAAAAGTGTTCGGGAAAGTAGATACGTTTTGGACGTATCAACTAGCTGTCCGAAATTCCCTGTTATGTATACAGTTCACGATCCCATGATCAGTGCGCCGTGAACACATAACCGAACTGATATCAAATTACACCATCCATTACAAAGCGGAATAAGAAAATTACAACATGGTCACATGACCAATAATAACATAATAGCCTCGAAGGGCCTAACTAATCATCAGAGTAGCATCATCACTTCAGCAGCGTAGTACCCAAGTCATCTGCCATAACCCTACAGGCAACTGACTGGGAAGACGTTCCTAGCTCGCATAGACGTCGCCAACTCCTTCTTCGTTTGCCGAGTTCCTTCAGGTCTGGCCAAGTAAATAGCCAGGGACAAAGCCATGAGTACATTTGGAATTGTACTCGCAAACCATCAAGAAAGATGCTAACAGAGCTAACTAAAAGAGACAAGAGAGGAAGAATAGTTTCTCTTGTGGATATAGCATGTGAAAGAGAATCAGTTTCTCTTGTGGATAAAGCATGCCGGCATCTCAAGTGATGCGGACACTTTGGTGGTCCTATGACATCTCTATATCTTTATTGAAGAAGAGTTCCTCTACATGAAAACACTAGGAAGGATCACCCAATTTTGTTTCATTTTCCTCAACCATCTCCACATGGTCGGCACAACATCTTTCCCGTACCCTTCCGGTACTTCCAACACACGCATTTCCTTTGGAAATCATTATCAAAACCAAAACTCGACACAGCTCGGTAACGGCCATCCCAACCGTCCATGACCGCGGACGCGGCTATTCGAATAGTTTTAACTCTGCAGAGTGTGCGCACTTTCCCCACAAGATCTCGATAAATCCGCCGGGATCATCCCCGGTTCGCCATACGAAAGTATGCGGGTCTCGGATAATCAGTCGAAGCCTTTTGCCCATTCAACTTAGCAAGAGGTCCTACCCTATGGAGTATGTACCTCCCCGGCACCGTGGCAGCTCACCTCCTCTTGAGCGTGGCTCCACCGCCAAGCCAGGAGACCCATAGTGTCTTCCGGACGGGTCAGCCCCGAAGGCCTCCCGTTATACGATTGTCTCCAACTACGACAACCCGGACTCGGGGGTAACAAGTACCCTTGTATAGTTGTGCGGTGCCTCATGCTAAGAAGAACAAACGTCAAGCTAAGCCCCGTGCCCACGTTGGAGTAGTGTGGTTGCGCGGGTTAATTGTTCCGGGCGAATACCAGAGAACCATGTGTCGTTTTTCTCAAAAACCCAAGTCACACACACATTTCCTCTTTACAACCATCTTTGTCAAGATCCTTTCCTTTCATAAACCATACGCTTGGGTAAGATTGCCTCACCCAAGGTTTTCATAAACATTTACAACAAGGTAAACCTTGAGGGGTTCCCAACCTATAGTTTCATGAGTTGAACTAGTATTGCACTACGGCCGAGATGAGAATCATCCCGCCATAGATGAGGTATAAAGGGGTAGTGGAGTGGATCATACTTGCTTAAGGTAAGCATGTATTATGACAACACAAGGAGGAATATACTCTCAGATTTGTGGTGCTAACTTCACAACTTAGATAGTGGAGTGTCACTATCCAACATATTCTCCAAGATGGTACACGACATACTCCTCTCAAGTTGGGAATACACCAAGATCATGACATTGATACCTCTAAACTACAAAGGGGGTGGGTGTGGTGTAAGTTACTATCTTGAGATGGAACATGCTCAAGTTGAGCATACAAGATAACCAAGTGGGATAGCACGGCCATGTTACCATGCATCCCATAACACAAGGACAAATAGTGGAGCATCACCACTAGGGAGTACCCCACTTGCAATCACACATAGATGACATAAATAGAGATAATAACACACATAGAATGAAGGTGCTTTGAACATCAATAAATGACATCCAACTAGACACCGGATCAGAGATCAAAAGATGGCTTGCCTTGGCTTATTTGTCCCTGGACTTCTTCAACTCCATTAATATAAGAATCCCAACAACCATAAGTAAAATCCTCGTCCGATTCCACTTCTTCTTCTTCTTCTCCGAATTGTTCGCATCTATCGCCGGAAAATATAAAGGAACACAATCAATCACATTGCATCATCAAGACAACATTCAACAATCAACAACTAACCATGCAGCCAAGGTATAACATCTTAAGGACTTATAGATTCCACAGAACAACTCTAAGATTTTTAATTTAGAAAACCCCATTTATTTACCTAGTAAAGGTATGAGAGTATCACAACTTAGCAATTGCCTCTCTCGGTTATCACCATGGTATAAACCAAACATCCCCCGGTAGATAACATCATAAAGAGGACAAGAGCATTAGTTTGACATCAATTACATTCACAAAACATTTTCAAGCATTTTTGGAAAAGTAGAAAACAGTTTTCCTAACTTAGTTTACTCACCACACAAGAATAGGAAGCAAATGATATGCCCTACCATTTGAAAACTTAAGAAAAACAAAAGAGCTAATGTTAAATTGCAGAGGTTTTGCTTTGCAAGCATAAAACAAAGGTTGCCCATTTCTAATAAAAAGAGTTGGTCAAGGGTTTTAAATAAACCGAAAAGTTTGGCTTCAACAATGCATGTCACACATATACATTACTAACAGTAACAAATATGCATGAACAGAGACTAATACTATTTTTCCTAGATAGCCAGTACTAATACAAGACTAACCCAATTGGAATCACCCCAAAATATTAAACCTACAATTTTAGGAATTTGTTTGAATCTGACTGTACAGAAAACAAGATCTGTAAGCCATAAATCGTAGAAAAATCCTAAAAATATGGGACCACTGGCATTTGAAAGGTATTTAAACAGAGAGGCATACACAATTGGATTTGGGTTAAAATTGTTTCTGAAACTCCCACAAATTAATTGACAAGATTACTGCATGTTTTCACCATTTGCTTTAACTATGGAGTTGCAGAACAGATAAAGGTTTGAAACTTATTTGAGATGATTAAGAAAACATTCAGTAATCCTACAGAAGTGGAATCACTCAATTAGGTTCAAAAATGGATTTTTGATGAATTAAAAGCTAACAGCCATGTCTGCAGAACATACAGAACAAGTTTAATTCATCAAAAATCATACACAAATCATAAAAATATGAGGTCTGCTGCATCTGAAAGGTATTGAATAGGTGGTTCTTACCCAGTTGGTTTCATTCAAAAATTCGTCTCCAAGCTCCTGGTTTAATTCGACAAAGTCAGATCTGACCAGATCTTGATCTGTGAACCATTTCAGTTTCAGGAGGTCAATCGAAGTGAAACCACCGCCAAAATGAAGGTATTGGAGAGGGCTTTCACCCACAGTTTAATTTGCTCAAAAAGGTTTTGTAAAACGGGAGAAATCCAACAAACAGTGATTCTGCATGTCTGCAAAACTTTATTTACCACGCAAAATCCGTAACGAATTTGAGGATGAGACCAACGCCAAGTTGTAGATCTTTTCAATACCTATCTTCAGAACTTTGAACCACTCGATTTGGATCTGCACACGAGATTTGGCGTATTTTACAAGATCGTACCAGAATCTGAAACAGCAAGATAGCAGAAATTACAGCAAGTTTTTTTGGACGAACTTTGCTCAAGAACTTCAGATCTGAGGATTGCTCAACCTTCTCCATGCTTGGACCAACATGCACCTGCATCAAGATCCAATCTTAGCAATGGAGGAAGAAGAAGAGGAGATTAAACCATCTAGGGTTTGGGAGAAGATGGAGAGGGAGGCTCTCATGGTGAGGGGAAGCTTGAGGGAGGAGGAGAGCTTCATCTTGGTGGCTTTCCATGGCCATGGCCGGCCATGGAGCTTAGGAGGAGCCTCAGCTCGTGGGGAAGAAGGGGGAGGAAGGTATGAGGGAGTGGAGAAAGGAGTGAAGAGTGGAGAAAATGAGAGCAAAGAGGAGGAGGGTGGCCGGCCAAGGGGTTTTTATAGAGGGAGTGGGGTGGCAGCCCCTCATTTGATTGGCCAAGGTGGGTGGTTGGCTTGGGGAAGGGAAATTTGACCTAAGCTGAAATTATTAGTGGCATTGGGAAGAGATAAAGAAAAGAGAGGTTTTCCCAAGGTGGAGTAATTATGTGAGAGAGAGATAGAGATGGAGAGGCATGATGCATGTGTGCCATGCTTGGCATGGCCGGCCAAGTTTGTGGCCATGCACAAGTGATCATCTAGAGAGTATTGCCACACATGCATGACACCCAAGGCTGAGTGTCTCACATTTTGCAAAAATAGTGGCCTAAAGAGATATAGAATTTTAGGCAAAGTGATAACAATGCACAAGGGTGCTAAAGTAGATGGTGGTGGCATTCGACCTCGATAAAGGATGTGTCTAAGAGATGATGGTGGTGATTGTGGTTTAGACAATGGTAGAGCAAGGCTAAGAGATATGGTGAGTGAAGTAACCATGTACTCACAAAGAGGAATCTGGTGACATAAATCATCAATTCATGAGGTCAATATGATGATGGTAAACCATACAAGACTGAGATGTGATGAATGAATGGAAGTTGTTAATTAGACATGGAAATGTACAGAGATGGGTCTCCACCATTACGAGAGTTGATCAGATTATTTGGATAGGGTTTATATTGGACTTGCCTTTGAAATCATTTTGAAAGGGTCAAATGAGGTTTAAAAAAATGAAATAGGTCTTATTTGCAAAACAAAGCATAGTAGAGTTTTTTTTTAAGCCATTTGTTTTCGAAGGTGCAAGGATGGCACATGTACCAAAACCATGCATTTAAAAGAAATGATAAAACAAATACTTTTCTAAAAAGTTATTTTGGGTTGAAGGAAATGAGATGATAAAATACCATCAATAATTTCCTCTTGTAATATGAAGAAACCATTTGAAGAGTTTTAATAAAACTAGAAATAGTTTTGTGATCAAAACTAGAGAAGGAAAAACAATAGAGTTTTTGAGAAAGAAAACTAAATTAGGAAGGAGTGTTCTCAAGGGTAGATGGTGGCTACAAAATGTACCCATCATTCCCACTCTTGGTTTTGTGAAGATTAAATTTGAATAGATCAAGAGGTAAAAGAGAAGGAAGTGATCCAAAGTTGAAACAAAGTGTAGAGTGCAAGGTCAAGTGAATTAAGAGAGTTGCAAGGGTAGACTGAGACATGCAAGACTTGGAGGTTGAAGAGAATGTTGCATAGATGAGATCCATGCATTGAAGCCAACAATAACAGTTGTGGGTGCTTAGAGATCAATTGCCAAAGTCCGGACATTTTAAGCCTCGTCAACACGGATGGTCGACATGGCCTCAAAACCAACAAGGATGAGTGGGTATAAGAGAAGGGTGCAAGTTTGGAATCAAGGATGATTTGAGCTAGCTTAAACACAAAGAGGAATTTTAGTAGGCACACTCATGTTGCCATGAGTAGAAAAGTTTGATGTGGAAAAAAGGAAAACAACTTTTCCTGAGTCACATAGGTGTTTTATTAGGTGAGTTGCTTGCTTGACCACTAGAGGTGTTGATCTATGAGGCAGCTCAAGACAAAACTCAACAAGAAAATCAAGACAATTCATCTACCAACAGATCAAGGCAATTCATCACCACAAACAGATCAAGGCAATACATCTAAATTAGTCTATAGAAAAAGTTTTTGTTCCCCCTGATTTTTGAAATAAGGACAACTAATCAAGGTTGATAAAGTTGGGGTGTTACAGAGAGGTTGCTACAGTAGTAACAACTTCCAAGACACAACAAAACAGTAATAAAAACATACATGTGTTATCTCCCAAGAAGTGCTTTTCTTTAACGCCTTTCAGCTAGGCGCAGAAAGTGCAAATCAAGTATTATCAAGAGAAGAAGCATCAACATAGGTGTTTGGAGTTTTCTCAACTATGCATTGTATCTTATCTATGTAAGAAACTCCTTTCTCATTACCTTTAGGCTTACTATCCTCCTCAAATAAATTTTCAGGAACAATCCAATCAAAATTCTTTTCTAATGCCTCATGCATTCCTATGAGTTTATAAGGTATTGGTATTTTAATCTCCCCCTCACAATTGGCTTTATTAGTGTATCTTAGCCTATCTTTTCCCCTCTTTTCAAGGATATTTGCAAAATTGGTACAAAAGCCTAGCATCTTATGTCGAATAAAGACTTTCCTAGCTTCTCTAGCTACATCACCAAATTATCTAAGAAGGGTTTCTAAAACAAAATCTTTCTTCTCTCCTTCTTCCATATCACCGAGTGTAAGAAACATATGTTGCATTATTGGATTAAGATTAACAAATCTAGATTCCAACATGTGCACTAAAGAGGCAGTAGCAATTTCATAATTAGGAGCAAGTTCTACCAAGGATCTATCTTCAAAATCTTTAACTCTACTAACATGAGTGAAAAATTCTTCTATATTATCTCTTCCAATGATAGACCCACTTCCTACCGATATATCTTTCAAAGTGAACTTAGGGTGAAGCATGATGAAATAAACAAAAGTAAACTAATAAAGTAAATGCAAGTAACTAATTTTTTTGTGTTTTTGATATAAGAAGCAAACGAGACAGAAAATAAAGTAAAGTAAAGCAAGTAACTATTTTTTTGTGTTTTTGATATAAGAAGCAAACGAGACAGAAAATAAAGTAAAGTAAAGCAAGTAACTAATTTTTTTTGTGTTTTTGATATAAGGAAAGCAAAAAAAAAAAAAGTAAAGAAAGACAATAAACAAAGTAAAGAGATTGGATGTGAGAGACTCCCCTTGCAGCGTGTCTTGATCTCCCCGGTAACGGCGCCAGAGAAATGCTTGATGGCGCGTGAAGCACACGTCCGTTGGGAACCCCAAGAGGAAGGTGTGATGCGTACAGCAGCAAGTTTCCCTCGGTAAGAAACCAAGGTTATCGAACTAGTAGGAGATGAAGGCCACGTGAAGGTTGTTGGTGGAGGAGTGTAGTGCGGCGCAACACCAGGGATTCCGGCGCCAACGTGGAACCTGCACAACACAATCACAATACTTTGCCCCAACTTAACAGTGAGGTTGTCAATCTCACCGGCTTGTTGAAAACAAATGATTAAACGTATGGTGTGGAGAATGATGTTTGTTTGCGATGAACAACAGAGAACAGAGATTGCAGTAGATTGTATTTCAGATGTAAAAGAATGGACCGGGGTCCACAGTTCACTAGTGGTGTCTCTCCAATAAGATAAATAGCATGTTGGGTGAACAAATTACAGTTGGGAAATTGACAAATAGAGATGCACATACATATATCATGATGACTACTATGAGATTTAATTAGGGCATTACGAAAAATAACATAGACCGCTATCCAGCATGCATCTATGCCTAAAAAGTCCACCTTCGGGTTAGCATCCGCACCCCTTCCAGTATTAAGTTGCAAACAACAGACAATTGCATTAAGTACTGTGCGTGATGTAATCAATACAAATATCCTTAGACAAAGCATCGATGTTTTATCCCTAGTGGCAACAAGGACATCCACAACCTTAGAACTTTCGTCACCGTCCCGCATTCAATGGAGGCATGAACCCACTATCGAGCATAAATACTCCCTCTTGGAGTTACAAGTATCAACTTGGCCAGAGCTTCTACTAGCAACGGAGAGCATGCAAGAACATAAACAACACATATATGATAGATTGGTAATCAACTTGACATAGTATTCAATATTCATCGGATCCCAACAAACGCAACATGTAGCATTACAAATAGACGATCTTGATCATGATAGGTAGCTCACAAGATCTAAACATGATAGCACAAGAGGATAAGACAACCATCTAGCTACTGCTATGGACCCATAGTCCAAGGATGAACTACTCACACATCAGTCCGGAGGCGGGCATGGTGATGTAGAGCCCTCCGGTGATGATTCCCCTCTCCGGCAGGGTGCCGGAGGCGATCTCCTGAATCCCCCGAGATAGGATTGGCGGCGGCGGCGTCTCTGGAACTTTTCTCGTATCGTGGCTCTCGGTGATAGGGTTTTCGCGACGGAGAGAAATTATAGGCGAAGGGGCAGAGTCGGGAGGCGCCCGAGGGGCCCACCCCATAGGGTGGCGCGCCCAAGGGTGGGGCCGCGCCCCCCTAGGGTGTGGCCGCCTCGTCGCCCCTCTTCGTCTCCTCTTCGGACTTCTGGAAGGCTCCGTGCAAAATAAGACCGTGGGCTTTTGTTTCGTCCAATTCCGAGAATATTTCCCGTGTAGGATTTCTGAAACCAAAACAGCGAGAAACGAGAACCGGCGCTTCGGCATCTTGTTAATAGGTTAGTGCCGGAAAATGCATAAAAATGATATAAAGTGTATATAAAACATATGAGTATTGTCATATAACTAGCATGGAACATAAGAAATTATAGATACGTTTGAGACGTATCAGGGGAGTAGCGCACAGCCCAGCGCTTGTTGCCCTTGGCAATGCCGATTGCGGCGGATTACTCCAGCAGCCAGTCCACCGGCTTGGCGGTGCCGTCGTACTTAGGGGTGTCACGTGGGAGCTGGAAGCCGTCGATCATGGGCTCGTTCAGGATCCGCGGATCGAAACACTTTGGGCCGGCTGGCCCCTCTTCTTCCGCGATGCGGGATTCTATGAGCCGGTCGAGGCGGTCTCGGACGTCTGCCGGCTCGACGCGCGGGCCCAGCCGGGAGCGTGCCGGCTGGCGAGCGCCGCTCTCTTCTGGGACCGGCCGGTGCGGGCGCCTCTGCGCGGGCTGGTCAGAGTCGTGCTCATGGTTTCGGCTTGGTGGAGGCCGGCTGCGGCCGCTGTTGCCACTTCCTAGCCGGTTTGTCCGGCTGGAGCTTGCGTGGGTGGCCCGGGAGTCCCGGTGCCGGCTTGGTGCTGGGGAAGAGGACTCGGCCGTGTCCCTGGGGCCGTCACTATTGTTGCCTGCGGCACCACGAGCGTGAGAAGCTCTGGGAGCATTGGCGTACCTGGGGTTGTTCGCCTGCTCGGTGGCGGCGTGGAGCAGCTCAGTCACCTGCCTTGTCTGGCGGCGTAACTCTTCGCCTTCAAGGCGGCTCAGCTCTTCTGCGGCGGCTTCAGCCGCGCGCATGTTCTTGTTGGGGATGTTGTAGAACTGCAGCTCCGCAGACGGAGCCGGCGCTTCCGCGCCATCGCGGTCCATTTCGGCGCCGAGGACGCCTCCCCTCCGGCGAATCTGGCCGGCTCGGCTTGGGTTGTCGCCGCCTGGCGTGAAGCCGTGGGCGCGGTTGTACTCGCGCTAGGTGATTTCTAGCTGGCGCTTGGCGACGGCAAACTCCTCAGCCTTCCTGAGGAGGAGCTGACGGTGCGCCTCCAGGTCCGCCTCGATGGTGGTGGGGTCGCCGCCGGCTGTGAGCGGGGAGCTCAGATTTGCCCGGACTACATCTAGCCGGGACGGCGGCTGGGGCTCTTTTGGGCCGGAGCCGGATGCGCCGCCTGCGCCGGTGCGCTGAAGGGCGGGGCCGCGGGTCCGCGCGGATTTATCCACATTTTCCTCCGCAATGGCCATGACCTCCTGCACGATGAAAGGGCTGGCGAAGCTGCCGCTGGCGCCGGCTCCGCGAGGAGGGCTTGCACAGCGCAACACCTACCACGGGTAGCGCAGCGGTGCGATGGTGGCGACGTAGACGTCGTGTCCGCCGAAGGAGATGACGCTGCCGCCGGCAGGGAAGGGCCTGTCGGCAAAGTAGCCAGCGTTGTCGCTGACGCAGTCGAGGGAGCCGAGTCTCAAGATCAAGCCTGAAGCGACTCGCTCACCGGTGGTGATGGTGAGGCCCGTCCGGATGAAGACACCGGCCGAAGATGCTGAAGGCCCCACGGTGGGCGCCAAATGTCGTGGTATCGTCACGGCATATGCCATAGGGTGGCTAAAGAAGGTGGTTCCTAATATGATCTACGGCGGTATCCGGATGCGGGTATGGGCACGAGCGACACGGCGACGTACCCAGGTTCGAGGCCCTCCTATGGAGGTAACACCTCTACTCCTGCTCTAGAGTGTATAAGCAATATCACAGTACAATGGTGCTCCTTGAGCTGTATCCGGCTGCGAGGGGAGGCTAGAGGTAGACGAACGTCTCTCTCCCCGAGCGGTGCTTAGTGTGGAACTGAGAAATGATCGATCGCCCCCCCGCGTAGGAGGGGTAGTGCAGCTTATATAGACGCTGGCACTTTACATAGAAGTCCCTATGACTATTGGCCGGCTCCGCCGGCTCCGGCTTTATTGCTCCTTCCCGAGGCGCTGGCGTCACCAACCGTTGAGGCCTGTCCGTCCTTCCGCCAAAGTCAGCGGCGACAGGACGTGCCAGGCGATGTGCGGAGCTGTCCCTGTCGGAGTTGGTAGCCTGTAGCCATACGGCGCAGCCTAGGCCATGACGGCCTGTCAGACACGGGGCACTATTGCTCCACAGTGCCCCTTACTTTACGGGAGATGAGATCAGCGTGGACTTCTGCACCCGGATCGCCTTTCCAGTTCCTTCTCCTGCAAGGCTCACCAGCCGGGAGCCGGCAAGGGGGAAACAAACCAAGCCGGAGATGGCTCGTAGAAGCCGGCCCGGCCAAAGCGCAGACGGTCGTGGCCAAGCCGGCGTAGACCTGGGAGTAGCCGGCTCGCAAGGCAGCCGGCCACGGCTCCAGCCGGCTGCTCCTCAGCCGGCCTTTGCCGCGGGCCAGCCGGCCTCGAGCCAATTGTTCCCAGTCCTTTGCCATACCCGGGGTCTTCCCCCCGACAAAGGGAATCTACTGGTAATTAAGGTACTCCTTTTAATAGAGCACCGAAGCAAAGCATTAACACTCTGTAAACACACGTGATCCTCACATCACAGCCATCCCTCCGGTTATCCCAATTGTTGTCACTTTGGGGCCTTGGGTTACGGACAACGATATGTGTACACAACTTGCAGGTAAGATCAAAAACAATAATTATCCTCATGTATCAATAACATGTTCAGATATGAGATCACGACACTCGGGCCCAAAGTGACAAGCATTAAGCACAACAAAGTTGCAACAATGTTAAAAGTACTAGTAATGGATACTAGGCACCATGCCCCTAACAATCTTATAGCTATTACATGAATGATATCATCCAATCTCTATCATCCCTTTCAGCCTACAGTGGGGGAATTACCCACACATGGATGGGGGAATCATATGGATGGTTGATGGAGATGCGTCGGTGATGATGATGGAGATGATCTCCTCCAATTCCCCGTCCCGGCAGGGTGCCAGAACAAAGTTTCTGGTTCCCGAATTGGGGTTTTCAGTGGTGGCGGAGCAGCAGAACTCTTTCTTGAAAAATGTCGAACCTCTCTCTGTTTTTAGGTCAGGGGCTTATATAGCCAGGACGAGGGGTCGAGGAGGTGCCCAAGGCGGCCACACCATCCCTAGGCACAGCCACGGGATGGCCCGCGCCTAGGCATGGCGTAGGCCCCCCGTGGCTCTACTTCATCTCGTCTTCTAGCTCCGTGAGTCTTCGGGTAAAATAGGGACTTTGCGATAATTTTTGGGGATTTTCCTGAAAGTTGGATTTCTCCACAAAAATGAGACACCAGAGCAATTCTGTTGAAAACAACATTAGTCTGTGTTAGTTGTATTCAAAACACACAAATTAGAGGGAAAACAACTGCAAAAGTGCTCGGGAAAGTAGATACGTTTTGGACGTATCACCATGCCATCAAAAACAATTTAACAAGTGTTAAGATAAATCTCTCTTTTACTGCTTTTATGGCTTATCCATCCTACCAGGGTTATGATTATCTTGCTTCGTAGCTAGAGAAAGAAGATGATATATAAGTTGGTTATAAGTGCATGCAATTGGGCAATGTTCCTAAGGTCATAATGCAAGATTTTTTGAAGCCACCTCCTATATAGATGCAGTTTGGATGTTTTCAGTCTGCAACGATGGAGGTTGGGGAAGAGGAGATTGAGTGGGATGTGGTAACAGATTCGACTGCCAGTGGGCCACCTCAGGATTCTCACAGCTCGGCCCGTGATTCGGCCCAAGATCTTGCTTTTACTGCTATGATCGAGGAAATGATAGATCGTGTTTGGACTTGCGATCGTTGCCTCAGTTTTGCGCATGTTACCAAGGAATGTACTGGTACTTTGCTTTGAAAATCTTGTTACCGATACGGTCATGAAAAAAAGAGTGCGGGAGGAAGCCACCATCAATGCAAGGGTTGCCAAAGTTTTGTCCAAAAGTGGCAGTCCTGATTCGCGCGCGGATGGACATCACAGGAAGGAAATATTCCCTGTTGGTTCGCCTCCTCTAGTTGCTTCCATAGGAAAACCCTCCTCTACTCCTCCGCTCCCTGGCGATTCCACCATGGCGAACTTCCCCGTTAATCCTCACCGCTTCACGCCACAAGGATTCTAGGTCCTCCAACCCTGGGGAGCTGACAAGCGGCCATCTCGCATGTAAATTACGGTGGTGACTCCACCACCCTGCCGCCATGAGTCCTGGGCCATACCGCAACTAATGCCACGGCCAGAAGGATATGAGATCGACCAAGTCCTTAACCAAGTACATGACCACATCGAAGGAAATCCACATTGGAATGTTGTTAACTTTGCGGAGAGTGTTGTGGGGCTTGGTTTGTTTCGCATGCGTGATAACTCGATTAGAGATCTTCTGGTTGAACATTGCTCACCACCTTGGTAATGGGCTTATGGTCACCTTTGCTCGGCATGATGAGGGGGAGAACTTTAGATCCACTGTGTACACTCGATTGAGTAGGCTCATGATGCTAAACATGCCAATGGATTACCGCAATGAGGAGTTCTTGCGTGACTCTGTTTCCAAATTCGGTAAAATGAGGGGCTGGATTCGGGAGGACCCAACTCCTGCTCGTACTCGTATAAGGTGTGCATATGGCAACACTCGTGATATTCCTCGTTCTATTGTCGTCAGGGAGCCACAACACTATGGTGGTACTGTTGTTTCGTGGATAGTGCCAGTTTACATCTTGACAAGTAAACCTGGTAATATTCTTCCTGCCAATGAATTCCCGGAACCTGCAAATGGCAATCATCACCATCAGTTCTTTGTGGAACCAATTCCTCCACCTGAAAATTGGGTCCCTCCGGTGGATGATGCATGGGAAGATTGGCACAATGAAGGACAAGATGGCAATGACAATATGCTAGATGCTTGGGGTGCTCATCCTTAGCATATGCATCTTGAAGCAGACTTGATGACGTAGTTACAATCCTCCATTTCTTTTCAGCTGTCAGACCGGTTCATCAGTTCATCTTGTTCCTGGGACAGGTCTGATGTCTACGCACGCTTCTATTCCTGTAGACATTGTTGGGCCTCCAAGAGCAGAGGTTTGTAGAACAGCGGCAAGTTTCCCTTAAGTGAATCACCCAAGGTTTATCGAACTCAGGGAGGTAGAGGTCAGAGATATTCCTCTCAAGCAACCCTGCAATTAAGATACAAGAAGTCTCTTGTATCCCCAACACACCTAATACACTTGTTAGATGTATAGGTGCACTAGTTCGGCGAAGAGATAGTGAAACACAGGTTGTATAGATGGTGGTAATATTACAGGAAGTAAAGATGTAGTAAAACAGTAAATAAGCGATGTTTGCAGTATTTGGAAACAAGGCCTAGGGATCATACTTTCACTAGTGGACACTCTCAACATTGATCACATAACAAATAAATAACTTCTCCTCACTTGTGCTACATACACTCTCTTGTTTGATAACAAACACCATTCATTGTGTAGGGCTACAAGAGCTCCTCAAGCCGGAGTAAACAAGCTCCACAACATTCGGAGTTCATATTTAAGTAAACTCTAGAGCATAATAGACCGTTGCAATTTAGACCGAGTACTAACATAGCATACACACTGTCAACAATAGCTATGAAAGGGGGAATAGATCGCATCAATACTATCATAGTACTAGTTAACTTCATAATCTACAAGAGATTACAATCATAACCTACGCCAAGTACTACATGATGTACACACCGTCACCTTTACATCATGAAGGAGGAATAGACTACTTTAATAACATCACTAGAGTAGCACATAGATTAATAGTGATACAAAGCTCATCATATGGATCTCAATCATGCAAGGCAGTTCATGAGATCATTGTATTGAGGTACATGATAGAGAGATTAACCACATAGCTACCGGTAGAGCCCTCAGCCTCGGGGGAGAACTACTCCCTCCTCATCATGGGAGACAGCAACGGCGATGAAGATGGCGGTGGTGTCGATGGAGATGTCTTCCGGGGGCACTTCCCCGTCCCGGCGGCGTGCCGGAACAGAGACTTCTGTCCCCCGAACTTGGCTTCGCGATGGCGGCGGCTGCGTAACTTTTCTCGTCCCGTGGCTTATCTCTTTAGTGTTTTTGAGGCGGAGAGAATATATAGGCGGAAGGGCGGCCTCGGAGAGGCCAGGGGGCGGCCTCCCCACCAGGTGGCGTGGCCAGGGGGGCACCCGCGCCGCCTTATGGTGTGGGGCCCCTGCTGCCCGTCTCCGACTCTTCTTCGATGTTCTGGAAGCTCCGTGGAAAAATAAGATCGTGGGCTTTTGTTTCGTCCAATTCCGAGAATATTTCCTGTGTAAGATTTCTGAAACCAAAAACAGCAGAAAACAGGAACTGGCACTTCGGCATCTTGTTAATAGGTTAGTTCCGGAAAATGCATCAAAACGATATAAAGTATGAATAAAACATGTAGGTATTGTCATAAAACTAGCATGGAACATAAGAAATTATAGATACGTTGGAGACGTATCAAGTATCCCCAAGCTTAGTTCCTACTCGCCCTCGAGTAGGTAAACGATAACAAGGATAATTTCTTAAGTGACATGCTACCAACATGATCTTGATCAATACTATTGTAAAGCATATGAGATGAATGAAGTGATTCAAAGCAATGGTAAAGACAATGACTAAACAACTCGAATCATATAGCAAAGACTTTTCATGAATAGTACTTTCAAGACAAGCATCAATAAGTCTTGCATAAGAGTTAACTCATAAAGCAATAGATTCAAAGTAGAAGGCATTGAAGCAACACAAAGGATGATTAAGTTTCAGCAATTGCTTTCAACTTGTAACATGTATATCTCATGGATAGTTGTCAACATAAAGCAATATAACAAGTGCAATAGGTAAACATGTAAGAATCAATGCATAGTTGACACAAGTGTTTGCTTCTAAGATAGAAGGAAGTAGGTAAACTGACTCAACATAAAGTAAAAGAAAGGCCCTTCGCAGAGGGAAGCATGGATTACTATTTTTGTGCTAGAGCTTTTATTTTGAAAACATAGAAACAATTTTGTCAACGGTAGTAATAATTCATATGTGTTATGCATAAGACATCCTATAAGTTGCAAGCCTCATGCATAGAATACCAATAGTGCTCGCACCTTGTCCTAATTAGCTTGGATTTACATGGATTATCATTGCATAACATATGTTTCAACCAAGTGTCACAAAGGGGTACCTCTATGCCGCATGTATAAAGGTCCAAGGAGATAGATCGCATTTGATTTCTCGTTTTTGATAGATCTCAACTAAGACATCCATACCGGGACAACATAGAAAACAGATAATGGACTCCTCTTTAATGCATAAGCATTCAACAACAGATAATATTCTCATAAGAGATTGAGGATTAATGTCCAAACAGAAACTTCCACCATGATACATGGCTTCGGTTAGCGGCCCAATGTTCTTCTCTAACAATATGCATACTCAAACCATTTGATCATGATAAATCACCCTTACTTCAGACAAGACGAACATGCATAGCAACTCACATGATATTCAACAAAAGTGTAATAGTTGATGGCGTCCCCAGAAACATGGTTACCGCTCAACAAGCAACTTATAAGAAATAAGATACATAGCAACATATTCAATACCACAATAGTTTTTAAGCTATTTTCCCATGAGCTATGTATTGTAATGACAAAGAATGAAATTTTAAAGGTAGCACTCAAGTAATTTACTTTGGAATGGCAGAGAAATACCACATAGTAGGTAGGTATGGTGGACACAAATGGAATGAGTTTTGGCTCAAGGTTTTGGATGCACGAGAAGTATTCCCTCTCAGTACAAGGCTTTGGATAGCAAGGTTGTTTGAAGCAAACACAAGTATGAACCGGTACAGCAAAACTTACATAAGAACATATTGCAAGCATTATAAGACTCTAGACTATCTCCTTGTTGTTCAAACACTTCACCAGAAAATATCTAGACTTTAGAGAGACCAATCATGCAAACCAAATTTCAACAAGCTCTATGGTAATTCTTCATTAATATGTACAAAGTACATGATGCAAAATCTTAAACATGATCTATTTGAGCACAACAATTGCCAAGTATCAAATTATTCAAGATAATATACCAATTACCACATGAAGCATTTTCTGTTTCCAACCAAATAGCAATGAAACGGCTTTCAACTTTCACCATGAACATTAAAAGTAAAACGAAGAACACAATTGTTCATATGAAAAAGCGGAGCGTGTCTCTCTCCCACACAAGCATGAATTTATTCAGAGAATGAAAATAACAAAACGAAAATAAAAGCACACAGATGCTCCAAGTAAAGTACATAAGATGTGACGGAATAAAAATATAGTTTCACTAGAGGTGACCCGATAAGTTGTTGATGAAGAAGGGGATGCCTTGGGCATCCCCAAGCTTAGACGCTTGAGTCTTCTTGAAATATGCAGGGATGAACCACGGGGGCATCCCCAAGCTTAGACTTTTCACTCTTCTTGATCATATTGTATCATCCTCCTCTCTTGATCCTTGAAAACTTCCTCCACACCAAACTCAAAACAAACTCATTAGAGGGTTAGTGCATAATCAAAAATTCACATGTTCAGCAAGGACACAATCATTCTTAGCACTTCTGGACATTACCCAAAGTTACTGAAAGTTAATGGAACAAAGAAATCCATTCAACATAGCAAAAGAGGCAATGCGAAATAAAAGGCAGAATCTGTCAAAACAGAACAGTCCGTAAAGACAAATTTTTCTGGGGCACTTAACTTGCTCAGATGAAAAAGCTCAAATTGAATGAAAGTTGCGTACATATCTGAGGATCACGCACGTAAATTGGCAGATTTTTCTGAGTTACCTACAGACGGGGCTGCTCAGTTTCGTGAGAGTAAGAAATCTGTTTCTGCGCAGTAATCCAAATCTAGTATCAACCCTACTATCAAAGACTTTACTTGGCACAACAATGCAATAAAATAAAGATAAGGAGAGTTTGCTACAGTAGTAACAACTTCCAAGACACAACAAAACAGTAATAAAAAACATACATGGGTTATCTCCCAAGAAGTGCTTTCTTTATAGCCATTAAGATGGGCTCAGTGATTTTAATGATGCTCGCGCAAGAAATAAGAGTTGAAGCAAAAGAGAGCATCAAGAAGCAAATTCAAAACACATTTAAGCCTAACCCACTTCCTATGAAAAGGAATCTTGTAAATAAACAAGTCATGTAAGCATAATGCAACAAGCATAGAAAGGCAACACAAGCGCAACTTCAATATTTTCAACATAAAGAGGGGAAACTTAATATTATTAAGATGTATATAACCATGTTTCCCTCTCTCATAATAACTTTCAGTAGCATCATGAACAAACTCAACAATATAACTATCACAAAAATCATTCTTATCATGAGCTACATGCACACAATTATTACTCTCCACATAAGCATAATCAATTTTATTAGTAATAGTGGGAGTAAAACTATCACAACCATCATTGTAATTGTCATAAATTGCAGGCATGGTATAATCATAATAAACTTTATCCTCCATAGTAGGTGGCACCAAAATACCACTATCATTATAATCATCATAAATAGGAGGCAAAGTATCATCAAAGTAAATTTTCTCCTCCATGCTTGGGGGACTAAAAATATCATGCTCATCAAAACCGACCTCCCCAAGCTTAGAATTTTCCATAGCATTAGCAACAATGGTGTTCAAAGCATTCATACTAATAACATTGCCATTAGCATGCATATAAAGTTCCATAGGTTTTTTAATTTTCTCTTCAAACACCTCATATCCTAACTCAAGATAAATACTATAAAGATCTCTAATATTTTTGTTGTTTTCCATTAAGCCTAACTAGTGAAAACAAGAGACAAAAAGATATAATTGCAGGATCTAAAGGAAATACCTTCGAGCACTCACACACCGGCAACAATGCTAGGAAATAGCTTAGTAGTCGGAGGATGTGAATACCTTTTACCTTACCTCCCCAAGCAACGGCGCCAGAAAATAGCTTGATGTCTACGCACGCTTCTATTCATGTAGACAGTGTTGGGCCTCCAAGAGCAGAGGTTTGTAGAACAGCAGCAAGTTTCCCTTAAGTGAATCACCCAAGGTTTATCGAACTCAAGGAGGTAGAGGTCAGAGATATTCCTCTCAAGCAACCCTGCAATTAAGATACAAGAAGTCTCTTGTGTCCCCAACACACCTAATACACTTGTCAGATGTATAGGTGCACTAGTTCGGCGAAGAGATAGTGAAACACAGGTGGTATAGATGGTGGTAATATTACAGGAAGTAAAGATGCAGTAAAACAGTAAATAAGCGATGTTTGCAGTATTTGGAAACAAGGCCTAGGGATCATACTTTCACTAGTGGACACTCTCAACATTGATCACATAACAAATAAATAACTTCTCCTCACTTGTGCTACATACACTCTCTTGTTTGATAACAAACACCATTCATTGTGTAGGGCTACAAGAGCTCCCTCAAGCCGGACTAAACAAGCTCCACAACATTCAGAGTTCATATTTAAGTAACCTCTAGAGCATAATAGACCGTTGCAATTTAGACCGAGTACTAACATAGCATACACACTGTCAACAATAGCTATGAAAGGGGGAATAGATCGCATCAATACTATCATAGTAATAGTTAACTTCATAATCTACAAGAGATTACAATCATAACCTACGCCAAGTACTACATGATGCACACACCGTCACCTTTACATCATGAAGGAGGAATAGACTAGTTTAATAACATCACTAGAGTAGCACATAGATTAATAGTGATACAAAGCTCATCATATGGATCTCAATCATGCAAGCCAGTTCATGAGATCATTGTATTGAGGTACATGAGAGAGAGATTAACCACATAGCTACCGGTAGAGCCCTCAGCCTCGGGGGAGATGATGTAGCCCCGCTCACCGACGACACTACATCAAGACCAACAAGTCCCCCAAGTGGACCAATGACGCGGGCTCGAGTTAAAGCTCTACATGATAAGGTGAACTCGCTCCTCACCACCCTTGATCTCGGTACACCTTTGGCTGGAATGCTACCTCATGCCGATGTGCTTTGTGTCATTAGGTACAAGGAGCATCAAGACCCCGGAGGGGAGGACGCACCATGGTCAAGGGAAGGAGAGGAACAGCGGGACATGAAGATGGGCACGAAGCTAGACCCGACGTCACTCGAAGCGCTCGAAGGAAGAGAAGACGCTGGCCGGTCCAGGACCCGGTCGACCGGACCCACAACCGGACCACCCGGTCCCAGGCCCGGTCAACCGGTCGCCAACCGGATTTCCCACGAGCTCGTACCGGAAACCAACCGGACGGAAATCTGCGAAGTTTCCGGTTGGCGCCCGGTCGACCGGACCCACGACCGGACCACCCGGTCACAGGCCCGGTCTGACCGGCCCTAGGACCGGATCTGACGGGAAGACCCCACCAAACTGCCTAAGTTATGTACCTTTTCGCCTTGCTGGCCATGTATGCCTATATAAGGACCCTGGACCCTTCCTTTACCCCTTAGACATAATTTTGAGCTTAAACCAACTTTGAGCTTAGTCTCCCTAGGGTTAGCATCCATCTTGGACAAGCATCCCTCTGTAATCAAGGCCATCCTTGTTGTTGATTTGGGTATTGTTGAGTGAGATTCTAGTACAAGCTACTCTCTCTCCCTCACCAATCTCTTCTCCAACACCAATCTCTCACCGGGAATTCTGCCGCGTGCCTCTTCCGGGTGATTCTATTGGCGTGGTCCAACGAGCCACGGGGGTAAGTATCGGGTGTATCGGGTTGGTGTGCGTGCGTGAGTACCGGTGTTCTTCGTGTTCCTCGTGTTCCTCGCGCTCTCCCACCTCTTCCCCTTGGATCTTGGGTCAAATCGCGAGATCGGGCCAATCCCTAGATCTCAGATCTCATCATATGGTATCAGCAGCTCTTGGTTACCGCGATTTTGACCCTCCACCCACCCGATTTCGTTTCTAGAAAATTTTCCAAAAATCCCCAAAAATAGCCCCAAATTGCCTTTGGACGGATCTGTGATTTGGTTGCGTTTTGAGTGGTTTTGGTCCGTGGATTCGGTGTTATTGTGCTTGATCTACTATTTCCCCAACTTTTAGCCCCCAATTCCATCGTTTCCCGTCGATTTGATCTTTTGGATTTGGTTTGGGGAAGAACAAGAGACAGATTCGAGAAACCCGGTTGAGAAACCCGGTCAACCGGCCCCCAGACCGGACCAGCCGGCCCAGCAACCGGTCGACCGGTCGCCAACCGGACCAGCCGGCGCAGAACCCGGTCAGACCGGGCCCCAGACCGGGCGCCGCTCCGCGCCCTCCTCCGCGTTCGATTTCGGCTACCACCACCACCATCATCATCATCGCAGGTATAACTTGCAGCTTTCCCTTGTTGCCCTCTTCCTTTTGCGATCTATCCTATCGAGCATTGCTTGCTTAGTGTTGCGAGACATTGCACGTGGCCCCGATTGTGAGGTGTGTGTGTAGTGTGGAGTAAAGCATCCAAGCAAACACTCGTGTGGCAAGATAGCAAAAGCGAGGCTAACGCTAACATAGTGCGTGAAAAAGCCCCAAAAACACAAAAAGAGTGCAAGTCGCACCATACATACAAAGGAGTGCAAGTGCCACCATAGATACAAAAGAGTGCAAGTGCCACCGTATACAAAAGAGTCATAAGCTTTTAAGCAAAAGAGAGAAGAGAAGAGAGGCCGCGTGTGAATCTTGTTGTCTCTCCGTTGCAACCAAAGCTTTGGGTCTCCTTGTGATAGTGTGACATCGAGCACCCTTACATACACTTTTCCGCTTACTTTTGGTTGCACTAACCCCGCTTATCTCGTGTGTGTGTTCCACAACTTTTCCGTGTTTATAGTGATCGCCACTTTGACATTTGGATTTTGGACCTCACCCACTCTTAACAACATACTTGATTTCGGATTTTGTCTTTTGGCTTTCCAACATACTTTCCTAACACCATATTTGCTAGCTTTTGCGTGTGGTTTTGCGTGTGTCCCCGATACACTTGATCTTGCTTTTGGCTTGGTTGATTGCCTCAATACTATCTTACCTCGGTAAGAGTGCGAGGTAGTCTCCTTCCACTAACATACACAACATAGTTCTTGTCTTGCTATCATGGATAGGCACGGAGACGAAGCTCGGGACGATGAAGTCTTACGCAACACCGAGAGGTTGGCTACCCATCACAATCTTTGGACACAACGCCAAGAGTTCAAGGAGCAACTCACCTTGTTCGAGACACGCATCGACGAGCAATATGAAGAAGTGGCCCACAACTTCTCCCAAGTGAACCAATATATATCTCTCCTTCGAGAAGCTACGGACAACTTGCATGGCCAAATGGCGGCCAATGATGCGAACATGGAGCGACGCATGGATAGCCTCGAGCGCGCCATCACCAACTTGGGCCGCCGCCATCGACATCGCTCTACTTCCTCATCATCATCAACCTCGTCACAAGCCTACTACTCTCATGATCGCCATTCGTCTTCAAGCTCCGACTCAAGGCATGGAGACCATCATCAACCTCGTCGTCCGCATGCTCGTCAAGAAGACTCTCGCTCAAACTCAAGGCGTGGAGAATTCCATCGCCATGCTCGTCCTCATGAACGTCCTCCACAAGAGCAAGTTTTTCACCAAGATCGTCATCAAGCGGCTCGCCATCCCCACCATGGGCATGACGACCAACCCCACGACAACTTCATCCACAACATGGAACCGGCACCTCATCGTCAAGCCCATGTTGATGCTCAAGACCAAGGTCCTCAAGATCAACCTCGGCGAGATCTTCGACGCCACCCTCGCCATGACCAACGTGGACGAGGAGATCCACAACATTATCAAGATGAGAAGGCCAACAATGAGCATCGTCACCAACTTCGACAAGATCTTCAACTACATCCTCATCGTGAACCAAGTGAAGCTAGTGTCCAACTTCAACGCCAACCCAATGCTATGGTTGGCCGCGGAAGACCTCCTATACCACCTCAAGCCGCAAGAGATGAAGGCATCCGTCCTTGCCGAAGAAATTTGGAGGATGAAGAAAACATGTTTGGAAGGCTCAAGTTCACCATTCCCAAGTTCAAGGGTGAAGAGGATGCCGAGGCCTACCTCTCATGGGCACTCAAGGTTGACAAGATATTCCGCATCCACAACTACTCCGGTGCCAAGAAAGTGGCCATGGCGTCCCTTGAGTTTGAGGATTATGCCAACACTTGGTGGGAGCAAGTTCTCACTCTAAGGGAAGAAAAGGGTGAACCTCCGATTGCCACTTGGGAAGAGATGAAACAAGAGATGCAAGCTCGCTTTGTCCCAACCCACTATGAGACCGACCTCTTCAACAAGCTCCAAAAGTTGAAGCAAGGTACCAAGACCGTTGAGGAGTTCTTCAAGGAGATGGAGTTGACTATGATGCGAGCTAACATACAAGAATCCTAGCAACAAACCATCGCTCGTTTCTTCAATGGCCTCAACTATCCCATCAAGCGAATTGTGGAGTTCCAACCTTATTCCAACATGGTTGAGTTGGTTCACCAAGCCTCCAAGGCCGAGCGCCAAGTGAGTGAGGATATCAAGTACTCCAAGTCCAAGTCATACTTTGCCTCCAAGTTCGCGACAACAACACCTACAACAAGTGTCAAGCCTACCGCATCCCCTACACCATCCAAGCAACCGACTACCCAAAGTCGCATGAAGCAAACGGTGTCCTCTACTGCCTCCTCTAAGGCCTCTACGGGACCCTCTAATGTCACTTGCTTCAAGTGTGGCACCCAAGACCACAAATCCTTTGAGTGCAAGAATACCAAGGTCATGATCACCATGGAGAATGGTGACATAGCGACACTCGATGAAGATGAATATGAAGCTATGGTACAAGCCGCCATCGCAAGTGAAGAAGCTTATGATGAAGATAGTGGAGAAGACCCTCTCTTATGCGTGCATGACCCTAACCCTTCACTTGTGGTCACAAGGGTACTCACAACTCAACCTCAAGCTATGGAAGACCAACGGTGTAACATCTTCCAAACCCGTGCCGGTATTGGTGGAAAATCAATCAAGGTCATCATCGATGGGGGAAGTTGCCACAACCTCGCAAGCACCAAATTGTGTGAGAAGCTCAACCTTACACTTCGCAAGCACCCTCATCCTTACCATATCCAATGGTTGAGTGACAAGGGCAATGTCAAGATACAACATACCGCCACCGTCAACTTCAAGATCGGCCCCTATGAAGATACAATTGAGTGTGACGTGGTGCCCATGACGGTGTGCCACATGTTGCTTGGCCGCCCATGGCAATTCGACAAGAAGGCTATACATGACGGACACACCAATGCATACACCTTCAAGGTCAAGGATAAGAAGTTCGAGCTTCGCCCAATGACTCCTAGCCAAATCATCGCCGACAATGCGAAGGCTTTAGCGAGGGCACAACAACACAACCACCATAGTGAGTTGAGAGGAGAGGGAGCGACCCACCAAAAGGAGAGTGAGCGCAACAAGCCCTATGATACGTCTCCGACGTATCGATAATTTCTTATGTTCTATGCCATATTATTGATGATACCTACATGTTTTATGCACACTTTATGTCATATTCGTGCATTTTCTGGAACTAACCTATTAACAAGATGCCGAAGTGCCGTTCTCGTTTTCTCGCTGTTTTTGGTTTCAGAAATCCTAGTAACGAAATATTCTCGGAATTGGACGAAACAAAGACCCAGGGGCCTATTTCGCCACAAACCTTCCAGAAGACCGAAGTGCATACGAAGTGGGGCCACGAGGTGGCCAAACCACATGGCGGCGCGGCCAAGGGGGGGCCCGCGCCGCCCTGTGGTGTGGGCCCCTCGTCGCCCCCGACTCTGCCCTTCCGCCTACTTAAAGCCTCCGTCGCGAAACCCCTGAGGCGAAAAACCACGATACGGAAAACCTTACTGAGACGCCGCCGCCGCCGATCCCATCTCGGGGGATTCTGGAGATCTCCTCCGGCACCCTGCCGGAGAGGGGATTCATCTCTCGGAGGACTCTACGCCGCCATGGTCGCTGATACGTCTCCGACGTATCGATAATTTCTTATGTTCTATGCCATATTATTGATGATACCTACATGTTTTATGCACACTTTATGTCATATTCGTGCATTTTCCGGAACTAACCTATTAACAAGATGCCGAAGTGCCGCTTGCTCGTTTTCTGCTGTTTTTGGTTTCAGAAATCCTAGTAACGAAATATTCTCGGAATTGGACGAAATCAAAGCCCAGGGGCCTATTTTCTCACGAAGCTTCCAGAAGTCCGAAGGAGAGACGAAGAGGGGCCACGGAGGGGCCACACCATAAGGCGGCGCGGCCCCCCCCTTGGCCGCGCGGCCCTGTGGTGTGGGGCCCCGTGCCGCCTCTTGACCTACCCTTCCGCCTACAAATAGCCTCCGTGACGAAACCCCCGATGCCGAGAGCCACGATACGGAAAACCTTACTGAGACGCCGTCGCCGCCGATCCCATCTCGGGGGATCCAGGAGATCGCCTCCGGCACCCTGCCGGAGAGGGGAATCATCTCCCGGAGGACTCTACGCCGCCATGGTCGCCTCCAGTGTGATGAGTGAGTAGTCTACCCCTGGACTATGGGTCCATAGCAGTAGCTAGATGGTTGTCTTCTCCTCATTGTGCTTCATTGTTGGATCTTGTGAGCTGCCTAACATGATCAAGATCATCTATCTGTAATTCTATATGTTGTGTTTGTCGGGATCCGATGGATAGAGAATACTATGTCATGTTAATAATCAAGTTATTATACATGTGTTGTTTATGATCTTGCATGCTCTCCGTTTCTAGTAGAGGCTCTGGCCAAGTTTTTACTTTTAACTCCAAGAGGGAGTACTTATGCTCGATAGTGGGTTCATGCCTGCATTGACACCTAGGACGAGTGACGAAAGTTCTAAGGTTGTGTTGTGCTTGTTGCCACTAGGGATAAAACATTGATGCTATGTTCGAGGATATAGTTATTGATTACATTACGCACCATACTTAATGCAATTGTCTGTTGCTTTGCAACTTAATACCGGAGGGGTTCGGATGATAACCTCGAAGGTGGACTTTTTAGGCATAGATGCGGTTGGATGGCGGTCTATGTACTTTGTCGTAATGCCCAATTAAATCTCACTATACTTATCATGTCATGTATGTGCATTGTTATGCCCTCTCTATTTGTCAATTGCCCGATCGTAATTTGTTCACCCAACATGCTTTTATCTTATGGGAGAGACACCTCTAGTGAACTCGTGGACCCCGGTCCATTCTTTAATACTCGAAATACAAATCTGTCTGCAATACTTGTTTTTACTATTTTCTCTGCAAACAATCATCTTCCACACAATACGGTTAATCCTTTGTTACAGCAAGCCGGTGAGATTGACAACCTCACTTGTTTCGTTGGGGCAAAGTACTTTGGTTGTGTTGTGCGGGTTCCACGTTGGCGCCGGAATCTCTAGTGTTGCGCCGCACTACATCCCGCCGCCATCAACCTTCAACGTGCTTCTTGGCTCCTCCTGGTTCGATAAACCTTGGTTTCTTTCACGAGGGAAAACTTGCTGCTGTGCGCATCATACCTTCCTCTTGGGGTTGCCCAACGAACGTGTGAAATACACGCCATCAAGCTCTTTTACCGGCGCCGTTGCCGGGGAGATCAAGACACGCTGCAAGGGGAGTCTCCACTTCTCAATCTCTTTACTTTGTTTTTGTCTTGCTTTATTTTATTTACTACTTTGTTTGCTGCACTAAATCAAAATACAAAAAAATTAGTTGCTAGCTTTACTTTATTTATTGTCTTGTTTGCTATATCAAAAACACACAAAAATTAGTTACTTGCATTTATTTTATCTAGTTTGCTTTATTTACTACTGCTAAATGGGTATTGTTGAGAATACTAAGTTGTGTGATTACACTAGTTTGGCATAATGGACAACAATGAGCTTCTTATTCTATTTCCTGATTTAAGACATGGATGGTTTGATGCCAAAATTAAAAAACCCATGGAACATATTAGCATGAACACTTTGAATACCATTGTTGCTAATGATATAGAAAGTTCTAAGCTTGGGGAAGCTGGCTTTGATGAGCATGATACTTTTAGCCCCCCAAGCATTGAGGAGAAAATTTACTTTGATGATTCTTCACCTCCTATATTTGATGATGAGAATAATAATGATAGCTACTTTGTTGAATTTGCTCCCACTACAACTAATAAAATTGATTAT
>NC_061510.1:165411594-165423055 GCF_022539505.1 Lolium rigidum
TAATTGTGATATTATGACTGAATTTTGCCTAATGCCTAAGGGTATTCATAAATCTCTCGAAACTTTGGGAATTCACCGAAGGGGGAGAAGGAATAACTCTTATTGATAACTCTGTTATAATTCCTAAAGGGATAGCTGCGGGTGTGCATACAACCATTCTTGGGATAACAATATCCATTGATTACCTTGTCATTGAATGCGCAGGAACAGGACAAATCACACTCGGAAGATCCCTCGCTGAAATTATTGGGAGCAAGTCATAGACGTGAGAGAAGGCACCATAAAATTCACCTCTACACCCGGGGTAGTCATATATTCCCTAAGCCAAAGAGTAAGGACAAGAAAGGTAAGGGTAAAGCCCAAGGTAATGTCAATACTCCATCTCGCGATAACACTTGAGTTACACTTTCTGCGCCTAGCTGAAAGGCGTTAAAGAAAAGCGCTTATGGGAGACAACCCATGTTTTTACTCCGGTATTTTTGTTTTATATTTGTGTCTTGGAAGTTGTTTACTACTGTAGCAACCTCTCCTTATCTTAGTTTTGAGTTTTGTTGTGCCAAGTAAAGTCTTTGATAGTAAAGTAAGTACTAGATTTGGATTATCTGCGCAGTTCCAGATTTCTTTGCTGTCACGTAATCTGGGTCTACCTCCCTGTAGGTAGCTCAGAAAATTAAGCCAATTTACGAGCATGATCCTCAGATATGTACGCAACTTTCATTCAATTTGAGAATTTTCATTTGAGCAAGTCTGGTGGCCTAATAAAATCCATCTTTACGGACTGTTCTGTTTTGACAGATTCTGTCTTTTATTTCGCATTGCCTCTTTTGCTATGTTGGATGAATTTCTTTGATCCATTAATATCCAGTAGCTTTATGCAATGTCCAGAAGTGTTAAGAATGATTGTGTCACCTCTGAATATGTTAATTTTTATTGTCCACTAACCCTCTAATGAGTTGTTTCGAGTTTGGTGTGGAGGAAGTTTTCAAGGATCAAGAGAGGAGTATGATGCAATATGATCAAGGAGAGTGAAAGCTCTAAGCTTGGGGATGCCCCGGTGGTTCACCCCTGCATATTCTAAGAAGACTCAAGCGTCTAAGCTTGGGGATTCCCAAGGCATCCCCTTCTTCATCGACAACATTATCGGGTTCCTCCCCGAAACCATATTTTTATTCCGTCACATCTTATGCACTTTGCTTGGAGCATCGGTTTGTTTTTGTTTTTGTTTTGTTTGAATAAAATGGATCCTAGCATTCACTTTATGGGAGAGAGACACGCTCCGCTCGTAGCATATGGACAAGTATGTCCTTAGGCTCTACTCATAGTATTCATGGCGAAGTTTCTTCTTCGTTAAATTGTTATATGGTTGGAATTGGAAAATGCTACATGTAGTAATTCTAAAATGTCTTGGATAATTTGATACTTGGCAATTGTTGTGCTCATGTTTAAGCTCTTGCATCATATACTTTGCACCCATTAATGAAGAAATACTTAGAGCTTGCTAATTTGGTTTGCATATTTGGTTTCTCCTAGAGTCTAGATAACATCTAGTATTGAGTTTTGAACAACAAGGAAGACGGTGTAGAATCTTATAATGTTTACAATATGTATTTTATGTGAGTTTTGCTTGTACCGTTCATCCTTGTGTTTGTTTCAAATAACCTTGCTAGCCTAAACCTTGTATCGAGAGGGAATACTTCTCATGCATCCAAAATCCTTGAGCCAACCACTATGCCATTTGTGTCCACCATACCTACCTACTACATGGTATTTTCCGCCATTCCAAAGTAAATTGCTTGAGTGCTACCTTTAAAATTCCATCATTCACCTTTGCAATATATAGCTCATGGGACAAATAGCTTAAAAACTATTGTGGTATTGAATATGTACTTATGCACTTTATCTCTTATTAAGTTGTTTGTTGTGCATAACCATGTTTCTGGGGACGCCATCAACTATTCTTTGTTGAATATCATGTGAGTTGCTATGCATGTCCGTCTTGTCTGAAGTAAGAGAGATCTACCACCTTTATGGTTGGAGCATGCATATTGTTAGAGAAGAGCATTGGGCCGCTAACTAAAGCCATGATTCATGGTGGAAGTTTCAGTTTTGGACACACATCCTCAATCTCATATGAGAATAATAATTGTTGCCACATGCTTATGCATTAAAGAGGAGTCCATTATCTCGTTGTCCATGTTGTCCCTGTGATGAATGTCTAAGTTGAGAATAATCAAAAGCGAGAAATCCAAAATGCGAGCTTTCTCCTTAGACCTTTGTACAGGCGGCATGGAGGTACCCCATTGTGACACTTGGTTAAAACATGTGCATTGTAAAGATCCGGTAGTCCAAGCTAATTAGGACAAGGTGCGGGCACTATTAGTATACTATGCATGAGACTTGCAACTTGTAAGATATAACTTTCATAACTCATATGCTTTATTACTACCGTTGACAAAATTGTTTCATGTTTTCAAAATAAAAGCTCTAGCACAAATATAGCAATCGATGCTTTCCTCTTTGAAGGACCATTCTCTTTACTTTTATGTTGAGTCAGCTTCACCTATCTCTCTCCACCTCAAGAAGCAAACACTTGTGTGAACTGTGCATTGATTCCTACATACTTGCATATTGCACTTGTTATATTACTCTATGTTGACAATTATCCATGAGATATACATGTTACAAGTTGAAAGCAACCGCTGAAACTTAATCTTCCTTTGTGTTGCTTCAATACCTTTACTTTGATTTATTGCTTTATGAGTTAACTCTTATGCAAGACTTATTAATACTTGTCTTGAAGTACTATTCATGAAAAGTCTTTGCTTTATGATTCACTTGTTTACTCATGTCATTACCATTGTTTTGATCGCTGCATTCACTACATATGTTTACAAATAGTATGATCAAGGTTATGATGGCATGTCACTTCAGAAATTATCTTTGTTATCGTTTTACCCGCTTCGGGACGAGCGTAACTAAGCTTGGGGATGCTTGATACGCCTCCGACGTATCGATAATTTCTTATGTTCTATGCCATATTATTGATGATACCTACATGTTTTATGCACACTTTATGTCATATTCGTGCATTTTCTGGAACTAACCTATTAACAAGATGCCGAGTGCGTCTCCTGTTTTCTGCGTTTTTGGTTTCGTAAATCCTAGTAACAAAATATTCTCGGAATTGGACGAAACAAAGACCCAGGGGCCTATTTCGCCACGAACCTTCCGTAAGACCGAAGAGCATACGAAGTGGGGCCACGAGGTGGCCAAACCACATGGCGGCGCGGCCAAGGGGAAGGGGGCCCGCGCCGCCCTCGTGGTGTGGGCCCTCGTCCGCCCCCGACTCTGCCCTTCGGCCTACTCAAAGCCTCCGTCGCGAAACCCCCGAGGCGAAAAACCACGATACGGAAAACCTTACCGAGACGCCGCCGCCGCCGATCCCATCTCGGGGATTCCGGAGATCTCCTCCGGCACCCCGCCGGAGAGGGGATTCATCTCCCGGAGGACTCTACGCCGCCATGGTCGCCTCCGGAGTGATGAGTGAGTAGTTCACCCCTGGACTATGGGTCCATAGCGAGTAGCTAGATGGTTGTCTTCTCCTCATTGTGCTTCATTGTTGGATCTTGTGAGGCTGCCTAACATGATCAAGATCATCTATCCGTAATACTCTATGTTGTGTTTGTCGGGATCCGATGGATAGAGAATACCATGTTATGTTAATTATCAAGTTATTACATATGTGTTGTTTATGATCTTGCATGCTATCCGTTATTAGTAGAGGCTCGGCCAAGTTTTTGCTCTTAACTCCAAGAGGGAGTATTTATGCTCGATAGTGGGTTCATGCCTCGCATTGACACCAGGACAAAGTGATGAAAGTTCTAAGGTTGTGTTGTTCTGTTGCCACTAGGGATAAAACATTGGCGCTATGTCCGAGGATGTAGTTGTTGATTACATTACGCACCATACTTAATGCAATTGTCTCGTTGCTTTGCAACTTAATCGCGGAAGGGGTTCGGACGATAACTCGAAGGTGGACTTTTTAGGCATAGATGCGGTTGGATGGCGGTCTATGTACTTTGTCGTAATGCCCAATTAAATCTCACTATACTTATCATGACATGTATGTGCATTGTTATGCTCTCTCTATTTGTCAATTGCCCGACTGTAATTTGTTCACCCAACATGCTTTTATCTTATGGGAGAGACACCTCTAGTGAACTGTGGACCCTGGTCCATTCTTTTATACTGAAATACAAATCTGCTGCAATACTTGTTCTTTACTGGTTTTCTTGCAAACAATCATCTTCCACACAATACGGTTAATCCTTTGTTACGAGCAAGCCGGTGAGATTGACAACCTCAGCTGTTTCGTTGGGGCAAAGTACTTTGGTTGTGTTGTGCGAGTTCCACGTTGGCGCCGGAATCCCTGGTGTTGCGCCGCACTACATCCCGCCGCCATCAACCTTCAACATGCTTCTTGGCTCCTCCTGGTTCGATAAACCTTGGTTTCTTTCTGAGGGAAAACTTGCTGCTGTGCGCATCATACCTTCCTCTTGGGGTTGCCCAACGAACGTGTGAAATACACGCCATCACCCTATATGAGTGAGAGAAAGAGCGTCCTCCTAGCCACCAAAAGCGAGTGGAGAGAAGTGCAAGAAAACCCATCTACCATATTGCAATATGTGCTAATTTGCAAGGGCCCGTCCTCGGAGACTAACGACTTAACCAACATTCCTTCGTCTTTGTTGTCTCTTTTGAAGGAGTTCCAAGGCGTCTTCCCCGACGAGCTACCTCATGGACTTCCACCGCTTCGAGCATCGAGCACCGCATCGACCTCATACCCGGCGCTCCCCTTCCAAACCGTGCCGCCTACCGCACCAACCCCGAGGACACAAAGGAGATTCAACACCAAATACAAGATCTCCTCGCCAAAGGGTACGTTCGAGAAAGTCTTAGCCCTTGTGTCATTCCCGTGATTCTTGTTCCTAAGCCGGATGAGACGCAACGAATGTGTATGGATTGCCGCCCCATCAATGCCATTACCGTTCGTTACCGCCATCCCATTCCGCGCTTAGATGATATGCTTGATGAGTTGAGCGGTGCCACGATTTTCTCTAAAGTCGATTTGCGTAGCGGATACCACCAAATCCGCATGGCAATTGGTGATGAATGGAAGACGGCCTTCAAGACCAAACTTGGTCTCTATGAATGGCTTGTCATGCCATTTGGTCTTTCAAATGCTCCATCAACTTTCATGCGCCTCATGAATCACATCTTGCGTCCTCTCATTGGCAAGAGTGTGGTTGTCTATTTCGATGATATTCTCATTTATAGCCAAAATCTCGAGGACCATGTGCAACATGTGAGAGAAGTCTTATGCATCTTGCGTCATGAGAAGCTTTATGCAAATCTTCCCAAATGCACTTTTGCCCAAAACAAATTGGTTTTCCTTGGTTTTGTGGTTTCCGCCAATGGCATTGAAGTTGATTCTTCGAAGGTTGAGGCCATCCACAATTGGCCCACTCCTACAAATGTTGCTCAAGTTCGAAGTTTTCATGGCCTCGCCGGTTTCTATCGCCGTTTTGTGAAAGATTTTAGCACCATTGCTTGCCCTTTGAACGAGCTTACCAAAAAGAATGTTCCGTTTGTGTGGGGCAAGGCCCAACAAAATGCTTTTGATGAGTTGAAGAAACGCCTTACCGAAGCCCCTCTTCTCGTCCTTCCAAATTTCGACAAAACTTTTGAAATTGAGTGTGATGCGAGTGGACTTGGTATTGGTGGTGTTCTTATGCAAGATGGTAAACCCGTGGCATATTATAGTGAGAAGTTGGATGGCGCACGCCTCAACTATCATATATATGACAAGGAACTTTATGCTTTGGTTCGTGTTCTTGAGGTTTGGCAACACTATCTTTGGCCGAAAGAGTTTGTTATCCATTCCGACCATGAGTCTTTGAAGTATTTGAAAAGCCAACACAATTTGAACAAACGACACGCAAAATGGGTTGAGTTCATTGAGTCCTTCCCGTATGTAATCAAATACAAGAAGGGCAAGGACAATGTAGTAGCGGATGCACTTTCCCGCAAACTCAACCTTTTACTCACTCGTTTGGAGTTTCATGTCTTGGGACTTGAGGAGATCAAAGAACTCTATTCTTCCGATTCTTTCTTTGCACCAATCTTTGAGAAGTGTTCCGCTCGTCGAGGAGTTGATGATTTCTATTTGCATGATGGATACTTGTTCAAAGCCAACAAAATTTGCATTCCCGAGTCTTCTCTTCGCAAGTTACTTTTACAAGAGTCACATGGAGGTGGTCTCATGGGCCATTTTGGACGTGACAAGACACTTGCGATGCTATCCACTCATTACTATTGGCCGAAGATGAAGCGAGATGTGGAGCGCCTATGCAACCGTTGCACTACATGCCTTCAAGCTAAGTCCACCACCAACCCTTATGGTCTTTACATGCCTTTACCGGTTCCTCATTCTCCTTGGTCGGATATAAGCATGGATTTTGTACTAGGTTTACCACGAACAAAGCATGGGCATGATTCGATCTTTGTGGTAGTGGATAGGTTCTCTAAAATGGCTCATTTCATACCATGTCATAAGAGCGATGATGCTTCACACATTGCTTCATTGTTTTTCAGGGAAGTGGTTCGCCTACACGGAATACCGGCAAGCATTGTGTCGGATCGGGACGTCAAGTTTATGAGTTATCTATGGAAGTCGCTCATGGCAAATTTTGGAGTGAAGCTCTTGTTCTTGTCGTCCTCGCACCCTCAAACCGATGGACAAACAGAAGTGGTCAATCGAAGCCTCTCAACCCTTCTACGCATCCTAGTGAAGAAAAATTTGAAGTCATGGGAAGAGTGTCTACCCCACGCGGAGTTCGCCTACAATCGAGCCAAGCACTCCACAACATCACCGAGTCCGTTCATGATCGTCTATGGCTTCGAACCGCACACGGCACTCGACCTCCTTCCACTACCTCTTCATGAAAGGACGAACATGGATTTCGACAAGCGCACCACCGCCATGAAGAAACTACATGAAGAAACAAGAGCAACCATTCAAGAGCATGTACTTCGCCAAGCTACCCGCCTCAACGCCAACAAGAAGGCACGAGTGTTTGAAGAAGGAGACCTCGTTTGGCTACACCTTCGGAAAGAAAGGTTCCCTCATGAACGCAATTCCAAGCTCAAGCCAAGAGGAGATGGGCCTTTGATGTCTACAGGTGCTTCTATTCTTGTAGACAGTGTTGGGCCTCCAAGAGCAGAGGTTTGTAGAACAGCAGCAAGTTTCCCTTAAGTGGATCACCCAAGGTTTATCGAACTCAGGGAGGAAGATGTCAAAGATATACCTCTCATGCAACCCTGCAACCACAAAGCAAGAAGTCTCTTGTGTCCCCAACACACCTAATAGGTGCACTAGTTCGGCGAAGAGATAGTGAAATACAAGTGGTATGAATGAATATGAGCGATAGTACGGCGCAGAAAAGTGCTTGCTGGCGTGCGGTTGATGGTAGTAATATTGCGGAAGTAAACATGCAGCGAACGGTAAACAAGCAGCGATAGCGATATTTAGGAACAAGGCCTAGGGATCATACTTTCACTAGTGGACACTCTCAACATTGATCACATAACGAATAAGTAGATAGATGCTAGACTCTACACCCTCTTGTTGGATGATGAACACCACTAACTGCGTAGGATTACACGAACCCTCAATGCCTGGAGTTAACAAGCTCCACAATATTCAATGTTCATATTTAAATAACCTTAGAGTGCATAACGGATCAACATAACCAAACCAAGTATTAACATAGCATGCACACTCGTCACCTTCACACTACGAAAGGAGGAATAGATCACATCAATACTATCATAGCAATAGTTAACTTCATAATCTACAAGAGATCATAATCATAGCCTACGCCAAGTACTACACGATGCACACACCGTCACCATTACACCGTGCAGGGAGGAACAAACTACTTTAATAACATCACTAGAGTAGCACACGGATAAATTGTGATACAAAACACATTGCAATCATAAAGAGATATAAATAAGCACTTCACTATGCCATTCATAACAGTGAATAAGTATTCTGTGAAATATAGCCTAAGAGACCCACACGGTGCACACACTGTCACCTTTACACACGTGGGACAAGGAGTCTCCGGAGATCACATAAGTAAAATCCACTTGACTAACATAATGACATCTAGATTACAAGCATCATCATATGAATCTCAATCATGTAAGGTAGCTCATGAGATTATTGTATTGAAGTACATAGGAGAGAGATTAACCACATAGCTACCGGTACAGCCACGAGCCTCGATGGAGAACTACTCCCTCCTCATGGGAGACAGCAGCAGCGTTGATGAAGATGGCGGTGGTGTCGATGGAGAAGCCTTCCGGGGCACTTCCCCGTCCCGGCGAGCGTGCTGGAACGTGAGACTCCTGTCCCCCGCATCTTGGCTTCGCGATGGCGGCGGCTTCCGGAAGGTTTTCTCTGGTTTCGTCGAACGTGGTAGGGTTTTCGCAACGAGACTTTAAGTAGGCGGAAGGGCAAGTTCGGTGGAGTCCTCGTGGGGCCACACACTAGGCCGGCGAGGCCAGGGCTTGGGCCGCGCCGCCTCATCGTGTCCCCACCTCGTGGCCCCACTTTGTTTCCCCTTCGGACTTCGGGAAGCTTCGTGGAAAAATAGGACCCCGGGCGTTGATTTCGTCCAATTCCGAGAATATTTCCTTACTAGGATTTCTGAAACCAAAAACGAGCGAAAACAAGAACTGCGCCCTTCGGCATCTCGTCAATAGGTTAGTTCCGAAAACGCATAATAATGACATAAAGTATGCATAAAACATGTAGATATCATCAATAATGTGGCATGGAACATAAGAAATTATCGATACGTCGGAGACGTATCGCATCCCTAAGCTTAGTTCTGCTCGTCCCGAGCAGTAAACGATAACAAAGATAATTTCTGGAGTGACATGCCATCATAACCTTGATCATACTATTGTAAGCATATGTAATGAATGCAGCGATCAAAACAATGGTAATGACATGAGTAAACAAATGAATCATAAAGCAAAGACTTTTCATGAATAGTACTTTCAATACAAGCATCAATAAGTCTTGCATAGGAGTTAACTCATAAAGCAATAATTCAAAGTAAAAGGTATTGAAGCAACATAAAGGAAGATTAAGTTTCAGCGGTTGCTTTCAACTTATAACATGTATATCTCATGGATAGTTGTCAATGCAAAGTAATATAACAAGTGCAATATGCAAGTATGTAGGAATCAATGCACGGTTCACACAAGTGTTTGCTTCTTGAGGTGGAGAGATAGGTGAACTGACTCAACATAAAAGTAAAAGAAAGACCCTTCGCAGAGGGAAGCATTGATTGCTATATTTGTACTAGAGCTTTGGTTTTGAAAACATAAAGAGAGCATAAAAGTAAATTTTTGAGAGGTGTTTGTTGTTGTCAACGAATGGTAGTGGGCACTCTAACCCCCTTGCCACACAAACCTTCAAAGAGCGGCTCCCATGAAGGACGTTATCTCTACCGACAAGGTAGATCATCCATCTCTCTTTTGTTTATACATGTATTTTAGTTTTATTTATGGATGACACTCCTCCCAACCTTTTGCTTACACAAGCCATGGCTAACCGAATCCTCTGGTGCCTTCCAACATTCACATACCATGAAGGAGTGTCTATTTGCAAAATTAAGTTGCTTACCGATGAATCGAGCAAAACATGTGAAGAGAATTATTAATGAAGGTTGATTAATTGGGGGCCGGGAACCCCACGCCAGCTCTTTTGCAAAATTATTGGATAAGCGGATGAAGCCACTAGTCCATTGGTGAAAGTTGCCCAACAAGAATGAAAGATAAACACCACATACTTCCTCATGAGCTATAAAACATCACTCAAGCAATTTACTTTGGAATGGCGGAGAAATACCATGTAGTAGGTAGGTATGGTGGACACAAATGGCATAGTGGTTGGCTCAAGGATTTTGGATGCATGAGAAGTATTCCCTCTCGATACAAGGCTTAGGCTAGCAAGGTTATTTGAAACAAACACAAGGATGAACCGGTGTAGCAAAACTCACATAAAAGACATATTGTAAACATTATAAGACTCTACACCGTCTTCCTTGTTGTTCAAAACTCAATACTAGAAATTATCTAGACTTTAGAGAGACCAAATATGCAAACCAAATTTTAGCAAGCTCTATGTATTTCTTCATTAATAGGTTCAAAGTATATGATGCGAGAGCTTAAACATGAGCACAACAATTGCCAAGTATCACATTATTCAAGACATTTTAGAATTACTACATGTAGCATTTCCCGATTCCAACCATATAACAATTAACGAAGCAGTTTCAACCTTCGCCGTGAACATTAAAAGCTAAGAACACATGTGTTCATATGAACCAGCGGAGCGTGTCTCTCTCCCACACAAGGATGAACTTATTCAAACAAAACAAAAATAAAAATAAACAGACGCTCCAAGTAAAGCACATAAGATGTGATGGAATAAAAATATAGTTTCAAGGGAGGAACCTGATAAATTTGTCGATGAAGAAGGGGATGCCTTGGGAATCCCCAAGCTTAGATGCTTGAGTCTTCTTGAAATATGCAGGGATGAACCACCGGGCATCCCCAAGCTTAGAGCTTTCACTCTTCTTGATCACGTTGTATCATCCTCCTCTCTTGACCCTTGAAAACTTCCTCCACACCAAACTCGAAACAAACTCATTAGAGGGTTAGTGCATAATCAAAAATTCACATGTTCGGAGGTGACACAATCATTCTTAACACTTCGGACATTGCCCAAAGCTACTCGGAGGTCAATGGAACAAAGAAATCCATCCAACACGAGCAAAAGAGGCAATGCGAAATAAAAGGCAGTAATCGTCAAAACAGAACGATCCAGTAAATACGAATTTTAAAGTGGCACCAGACTTGCTTAGATGAAAATGCCCAAATTGAATGAAAGTTGCGTACATATCCGAGGATCACGCACGTAAATTGGCAGATTTTTCTGAGTTACCTACGAGAGAACCCTGCCCAAATTCAGTGACAGACGTAAATCTGTTACGCCGAGTAATCCAAATCTAGTATGAACCTTGCTATCAAAGACTTTACTTGGCACAACAATGCAATAAAATAAAGATAAGGAGAGGTTGTGTAGCACCCTACCTTTTAATAAAGGCAAGATACCTGTGTATAGTGCTATTCCCGGGATCACTGATAGCACACACATTACAAAATATAGTAATCATTGCAATAATATCAAATTACTACATCGTTGATCCAGAGGGTAAAGTAAAACCTTACAAATTGCATAGTCACATGGACTAGCTCAACAATGTTCAGAACAAACACAGCGGAAATGTAAGTCATCAATGAGCCTTCATCATCTTCA
>NC_061510.1:165423155-165444145 GCF_022539505.1 Lolium rigidum
GATCATGATCATAGCATAAACCAAGTACTAACACGGTGCACACACTGTCACCTTTGCACACGTGCGGGAGGAATAAAACTACTTTAATAACACATCACTAGAGTAGCACATAGATAAATTGTGATACAAACACATTGCAATCATAAAGAGATATAAATAAGCACCTCACTATGCCATTCAACAGTGAATAAGCATTCCGTGAAATATAGCCTAAGAGACCCACACGGTGCACACACTCGTCACCTTTACACACGTGGGACAAGGAGTCTCCGGAGATCACATAGGTAAAACTCACTTGACTAGCATAGTGACATCTAGATTACAAGCATCATCATATGAATCTCAATCATGTAAGGCAGCTCATGAGATTATTGTATTGAAGCACATAGGAGAGAGATGAACCACATAGCTACCGGTACAGCCCCGAGCCTCGATGGAGAACTACTCCCTCCTCATGGGAGCAGCAGCGGTGATGAAGATGGCGGTGGAGATGGCAGCGGTGTCGATGGAGAAGCCTTCCGGGGCACTTCCCCGCTCCGGCAGGGTGCCGGAACGGAGACTCCTGTCCCCCGGATCTTGGCTTCGCGATGGCGGCGGCTGCGGAAGGTTTTCCGTATCGTGGTTTTTCGCCTCGGGGTTTTCGCGACGGAGGCTTTAAGTAGGCGGAAGGGCGGAGTCGGGGGCTAACGAGGGGCCCACGATATAGGTCGGCGCGGCCGGGGCTTGGGCCGCGCCGCCCTATAGCTTGGCCACCTCGTGGCCCCACTTCGTGTGTTCTTCGGTCTTCCGGATGCTCCGTGGAAAAATAGGGCCCCGGGTCTTCGTTTCGTCCAATTCCGAGAATATTTCGTTACTAGGATTTCTGAAACCAAAAACAGCGAGAAAACGAGAACCGGCACTTCGGCATCTTGTTAATAGGTTAGTTCCGGAAAATGCACTAATATGACATAAAGTGTGCATAAAACATGTAGGTATCATCAATAATATGGCATAGAACATAAGAAATTATCGATACGTCGGAGACGTATCAAGCATCCCCAAGCTTAGTTCTCGCTCGTCCCGAGCAGGTAAAACGATAACAAAGATAATTTCTGAAGTGATATGCCATCATAACCTTGATCATACTATTTGTAAACATATGTAGTGAATGCAGCGATCATAACAATGGTGATGACATGAGTAAACAAGTGAATCATAAAGCAAAGACTTTTCATGAATAGTACTTCAAGACAAGTATTAACAAGTCTTGCATAAGAGTTAACTCATAAAGCAATAAATCAAAGTAAAGGTATTGAAGCAACACAAAGGAAGATTCAGTTTCAGCGGTTGCTTTCAACTTGTAACATGTATATCTCATGGATAATTGTCAACATAGAGTAATATAACAAGTACAATATGCAAGTATGTAGGAATCAATGCACGGTTCACACAAGTGTTTGCTTCTTGAGGTGGAGAGAAATAGGTGAACTGACTCAACATAAAAGTAAAGAGAATGGTCCTTCAAAGAGGAAAGCATCGATTGCTATATTTGTGCTAGAGCTTTTATTTTGAAAACATGAAACAATTTTGTCAACGGTAGTAATAAAGCATATGAGTTATGAAAGTTATATCTTACAAGCTGCAAGTCTCATGCATAGTATACTAATAGTGCCCGCACCTTGTCCTAATTAACTTGGACTACCGGATCTTTGCAATGCACATGTTTTGACCAAGTGTCACAATGGGGTACCTCCATGCCGCATGTACAAAGGTCTAAGGAGAAAGCTCGCATTTTCGATTTCTCGCTTTTGATTATTCTCAACTTAGACATCCATACCGGGACAACATGGACAACAGATAATGGACTCCTCTTTAATGCATAAGCATGTGGCAACAATTTTTATTCTCATATGAGATTGAGGATATATGTCCAAACTGAAACTTCCACCATGAATCATGGCTTTAGTTAGCGGCCCAAAGTTCTTCTCTAACAACATGCATGCTCCAACCATGAAGGTGGTAGATCTCTCTTGCTTCGGACAAGACGGACATGCATAGCAACTCACATGATATCCAACAAAGAATAGTTGATGGCGTCCCCGAAACATGGTTATCGCTCAACAAGCAACTTAATAAGAGATAAAGTGCATAAGTACATATTCAATACCACAATAGTTTTTAAGCTATTTGTCCCATGAGCTATATATTGCAAAGGTGAATGATGGAATTTTAAAGGTAGCACTCAAGCAATTTACTTTGGAATGGCGGATAAATACCATGTAGTAGGTAGGTATGGTGGACACAAATGGCATAGTGGTTGGCTCAAGGATTTTGGATGCATGAGAAGTATTCCCTCTCGATACAAGGTTTAGGCTAGCAAGGTTATTTGAAACAAACACAAGGATGAACGGTACAGCAAAACTCACATAAAAGACATATGGTAAACATTATAAGACTCCATACCGTCTTCCTTGTTGTTCAAAACTCAATACTAGATGTTATCTAGATTCTAGAGAAACCAAATATGCAAACCAAATTAGCAAGCTCTAAGTATTTCTTCATTAATGGGTGCAAAGTATATGATGCAAGAGCTTAAACATGAGCACAACAATTGCCAAGTATCAAATTATCCAAGACATTTTAGAGTTACTACATGTATCATTTTCCAATTCCAACCATATAACAATTTAACGAAGAAGAAACTTCGCCATGAATACTATGAGTAGAGCCTAAGGACATATTTGTCCATATGCAACAGCGGAGCGTGTCTCTCTCCCATAAAGTGAATGCTAGGATCCATTTTATTCAAACAAAACAAAAAACAAAAACAAACCGACGCTCCAAGCAAAGTACATAAGATGTGGCCGAATAAAAATATAGTTTCGTGGGAGGAACCTGATAATTTGTTGATGAAGAAGGGGATGCCTTGGGCATCCCCAAGCTTAGACGCTTGAGTCTTCTTAATATATGCAGGGGTGAACCACCGGGGCATCCCCAAGCTTAGAGCTTTCACTCTCCTTGATCATATTGCATCATACTCCTCTCTTGATCCTTGAAAACTTCCTCCACACCAAACTCAAAACAACTCATTAGAGGGTTAGTGCATAATAAAAATTCACATGTTCAGAGGTGACACAATCATTCTTAACACTTCTGGACATTGCATAAATCTACTGGACATTAGTGGATCAAAGAAATTCATCCAACATAGCAAAAGAGGCAATGCGAAATAAAAGACAGAATCTGTCAAAACAGAACAGTCCGTAAAGATGGATTTTATTAGGCCACCAGACTTGCTCAAACGAAAATGCTCAAATTGAATGAAAGTTGCGTACATATCTGAGGATCATGCTCGTAAATGGGTGTAATTTTCTGAGCTACCTACAGGGAGATAGACCCAGATTCGTGACAGCAAAGAAATCTGGAACTGCGCAGTAATCCAAATCTAGTACTTACTTTTCTATCAAAGACTTTACTTGGCACAACAAAACTCAAAACTAAGATAAGGAGAGGTTGCTACAGTAGTAAACAACTTCCAAAACACAAATATAAAACAAAGTACTGTAGCAAAATAAACACATGGGTTATCTCCCAAGAAGTTCTTTCTTTTTAGCCATTAAGATGGACTCAGCAGTTTTAATGATGCACTCGCAAGAAATAGTAGTTGAAGCAAAAGAGGGCATCAAGAAGCAAATTCAAAACACATTTAAGTCTAACATGCTTCCTATGCATGGGAATCTTGTAAATAAACAAGTTCATGAAGAGCAAAGTAACAAGCATAGGAAGATAAAACAAGTATAGCTTCAAAAATTTCAGCACATAGAGAGGTGTTTTAGTAACATGAAAATTTCCACAACCATATTTTCCTCTCTCATAATAACTTTCAGTAGCAACATGAGCAAACTCAACAATATAACTATCACATAAAGCATTCTTATCATGAGTCTCATGCATAAAATTATTACTCTCCACATAGGCATAATCAATTTTATTAGTTGTAGTGGGAGCAAATTCAACAAAGTAGCTATCATTATTATTCTCATCAAGTGTAGGAGGCAAAGTATCATCAAAGAAAATTTTCTCCTTAATGCTTGGGGGACTAAAAAGATCATGAAAACCAACTTCCCCAAGCTTAGAACTTTCTACATTATTATCAACAATGGTGTTCAAAGCGTTCATACTAATATTACTACCCAGCATGCAAATAAGATTCCATAGGTTTTTTAATTTTCGCATCAAACAATCCATGTTTTAAATCAGGAAATAGAATAAGAAGCTCATTGTTGTCCATTATGCCAAACTAGTGTAAACAAGAAACAAAAAGATGCAATTGAAGGATCTAAAGGAAATAGCTTCGAGCACACACACAACGGCGCCAGAAAAATACTTTACCTGGGACCGGTGTATGAGAGCCTTTTTACCTTTCCTCCCCGGCAACGGCGCCAGAAAAGTGCTTGGCGCGTAGTTGACGAGGGAGGAAAAGTGCTTAGTTGCCCGGCTTGCCAATGTGTGAGTGCCGTTTACCTTCCCTCCCCGGCAACGGCGCCAGAAAAGTGCTTGATGTCTACGGGAGCTTCTATTCTTGTAGACAGTGTTGGGCCTCCAAGAGCAGAGGTTTGTAGAACAGCAGCAAGTTTCCCTTAAGTGGATCACCCAAGGTTTATCGATCTCGGGGAGGAAGAGGTCAAAGATATCCCTCTCATGCAACCCCGCAACCACAAAGCAAGAAGTCTCTTGTGTCCCCAACACACCTAATAGGTGCACTAGTTCGGCGAAGAGATAGTGAAATACAGGTGGTATGAATAAGTAGTAGCAACGGCACCGGAAAAGTGCTTTGCCCGAGACAAGTAAACAAGCAGTAGTAACGCAGCAGTAGTAACGCAAGTAGAACAAGTAAACAAGCAGCGATAGCGATATTTAGGAACAAGGCCTAGGGATTAGACTTTCACTAGTGGACACTCTCAACATTGATCACATAACGGAATAGATAAATGCATACTCTACACTCTTGTTGGATGATGAACACATTGCGTAGGATTACACGAACCCTCAATGCCGGAGTTAACAAGCTCCACAATAATGCTCATATTTTAGTAACCTTTAGTGTAAGATAGATCAAAAGACTAAACCAAGTACTAGCATAGCATGCACACTCGTCACCTTCATGCATATGTAGGAGGAATAGATCACATCAATATTATCATAGCAATAGTTAACTTCGCAATCTACAAGAGATCATGATCATAGCATAAACCAAGTACTAACACGGTGCACACATCTGTCACCTTTGCACACGTGCAGGAGGAATAAAACTACTTTAATAACACATCACTAGAGTAGCACATAGATAAATTGTGATACAAACACATTGCAATCATAAAGAGATATAAATAAGCACCTCACTATGCCATTCAACAGTGAATAAGTATTCTGTGAAATATAGCCTAAGAGACCCACACGGTGCACACACTCGTCACCTTTACACACGTGGGACAAGGAGTCTCCGGAGATCACATAGGTAAAACTCACTTGACTAGCATAGTGACATCTAGATTACAAGCATCATCATATGAATCTCAATCATGTAAGACAGCTCATGAGATTATTGTATTGAAGCACATAGGAGAGAGATGAACCACATAGCTACCGGTACAGCCCCGAGCCTCGATGGAGAACTACTCCCTCCTCATGGGAGCAGCAGCGGTGATGAAGATGGCGGTGGAGATGGCAGCGGTGTCGATGGAGAAGCCTTCCGGGGCACTTCCCCGCTCCGGCAGGGTGCCGGAACAGAGACTCCTGTCCCCCAGATCTTGGCTTCGCGATGGCGGCGGCTCTGGAAGGTTTTCCGTATCGTGGTTTTTCGCCTCAGGGGTTTCGCGACGGAGGCTTTAAGTAGGCGGAAGGGCAGTAGTCGGGGGCTAACGAGGGGCCCATGCTATAGGTCGGCGCGGCCGGGGCTTGGGCCGCGCCGCCCTATAGCTTGGCCACCTCGTGGCCCCACTTCGTGTGTTCTTCGGTCTTCCGGAAGCTCCGTGGAAAAATAGGGCCCCGGGTCTTCGTTTCGTCCAATTCCGAGAATATTTCGTTACTAGGATTTCGAAACCAAAAACAGCAGAAAACGAGAACCGGCACTTCGGCATCTTGTTAATAGGTTAGTTCCAGAAAATGCACTAATATGACATAAAGTGTGCATAAAACATGTAGGTATCATCAATAATATGGCATAGAACATAAGAAATTATCGATACGTCGGAGACGTATCAACGCACACTGTTCAACTCTAAAATCATTATTAGGCAAATCAGCTTTATAAGGAGTTTTGGCAAATTTAGAGAAATTAAACTCATAAGATTCACCAGCAAATTTAGTCATAATTTTTTCCTTCTTTCAATCTATAACAGCTCCGCAGGTATTTAGCAAAAGGTCTACCAAAAATAATAGGACAATACTTACTAGCAGCAGAACCAAGTACCAAAAAGTCAGCAGGATATTTAATCTTACCACATAGAACTTCCACATCTCGAACAATAACAATAGGAGAGATAGTTTCTCTATTAGCTAGCCGAATAACCACATCAATATCTTCGAGTTCACAAGAACCAATTTCATGCATGATCTCCGTATAAAGCTCATAAGGAATGACACTAATACTTGCACCAATGTCACATAAACCATAATAACAATGATCACCAATTCTAACAGAGAGCATAGGAACACTGGCTTTCCTAGACTTATTAGGATGCGAAACAATATTAGAAGCATCTTCACAGAAAATAATATGACCATCGTCTACATTTTCAGTCACAAGATCTTTAATTATTGCAACAGCAGGTTCAACCTTTATTTGTTCTTCAGGTTCTATAGGTTTCTTTGCACTTTTATTAACCGCACTAGATATAACAGAGTACTCCTTCATTTTAGCAGGGAAAGTAGTTTTTTTCAATATAAGCTTCAGGAAGAATATGATCAACAGTTTCAATTATAGCACATTTATTTATAGATGGATTAGTATTATCTTTATACGGTTCATGATACTTATCAAAATTCTTCCTAGGCAATTCAAAGTGAGAGGCAAAAGCTTTATAAAAATTTGCAACGACTTGAGAATCAAGACCATAAGTAGCACTCATATTACGAAATTTATCGGTATCCATAAAAACTTCAATGCATTTATAATCATAGTTTATACCTGACTCTCTATCTTTGTCGTTCTCCCATCCTTCAGTATTCTCTCGGATCCGATCAAGAAGGTCCCTTTTAAACTCTTCTTTGTTGCGTGTAAATGATCCAGAACAAGAAGTATCCAGACAAAGTCTTATCTTGAAAAGACAATCTTGCATAGAAATTATCAATAATAATATTACCAGGAAGCTCATGAATGGGGCATTTGAGCATTAAAGACTTCAATCTCCCCAAGCTTGGGCAATACTTTCTCCATCATGAGGCCGTAAACTATATATGCGGTTCCGATCTTTGTGAATTTCACTTGGAGGATAGAATTTAGAATAAAATAAAGGCACAATGTCCTCCCAATCAAGAGAATCCCTATTCTTCAGACAATTTATACCAGTGCGCTGCTTTACCGTACAGCGATATAGAGAATAGTTTCTTCCTAACTTCATCCATAGCAATACATGCACATTTGAATAACCCGCATAATTCATGTAAAAATAGTAAATGATCACCGGGAGGGACAGCTTCCATCCCCTTCATAGCGGTTATCCACAACACGTTCAATAATTTTCATAGGTATTTTGTATGGAACCTCTTTCTCACCTGGCGCCTCATCCACTACCTTTGCAGTAGTAGTAGATTTCCCAAAGAGGAATTCAAGAGAAGACCTCTCCATAATGAATTATAGAAGCAGGCAGAAATAAAAACAGCACGTACAAGTAAAAGTTTCCCTTACCAATTCCACTTACCAATAGCGCTTCACTCCCCGGCAACGGCGCCAGAAAATAGTCTTGATGACCCACAAGTATAGGGGGTGTATCGCAAGTACTTTCGATAAATAAGAGTGTCGAACCCAACGAGGAGCGAAGGTGTTGACAAGCAGTTTCGATGAAGGATTCACTGTAAATGCTCACAGACAAGTATTCAGGGGGTTTTAGTATAGCAGATGAATAAAGTACAAGTAAGTAAAATGCGAGAGAAATAATTGCAGCGAGTGGCCCAATCCTTTTTAGCACAAAGGACAAGCCGATTTGTTTACTTATAATGACCAAACGTTCTTGAGGACACACGGGAATTTAGTCTAGTGCTTTCGCTTCATATAGCTGATTAATCTTCATTGTTTTGATAAGTGTTGTGTGGGTGAACCTATGCTAATGCACCGCCCTTCCTAGGACTAATACATACTTGTGATTATACCCCTTGCAAGCATCCGCAACTACAAGAAAGTAATTAAGATAAATCTAACCACAGCCTTAAACTCGAGATCCTGCTATCCCTCCTGCATCGATATACCAACGGGGGTTTAGGTTTCTGTCACTCCGGCAACCCCGCAATTAGCAAACGAATACAAGATGTATTCCCCTAGGCCCAAATGGTGAAGTATCATGTAGTCGACGTTCACATGACACCACTAGAAGAATAACACCACAACTTAAATATCATAACATTGAATACTAACCAACATAATTCACTACTAACATTTAGACTTCACCCATGTCCTCAAGAACTAAACGAACTACTCACGAGACATCATATGGAACATGATCAGAGGTGATATGATGATGAATAACAATCTGAACATAAACCTTGGTTCAATAGTTTCACTCAATAGCATCAATAACAAGTAGAAATCAACACCGGGAGAGTTTCCCCTATCAAACAATCAAGATCAAACCCTAATTGTTACAGCGGTGACGAGGTGCAGCGGTGGAGATGGCGGTGATGATGATGGAGATGATGGTGATGATGATGGAGATGATGTCCAGCTCGATGACGATGACGATGGCGTCGATTTCCCCCTCCGGGAGGGAATTTCCCCGGTGGATTTCAGCCTGCCGGAGAGCTCTTTTCTCTCTGGTGTTCTCTGCCCCGCAGAGGCGGCTGTGACTCTTCGCGACTATCCTCCCGAGCTTAGGTTTTCGGGACGAAGATGTACGCGAAGGAGAGGAGGCTAGAGGGTGCTATGGGCCCCCTCCTCACAAGGCGGCGCGGCCAGGCCTTGGCCCGCGCCGGCCTATGAGGTGGGCCCATGGCGGCCCTCCTCGGCTCCCCCTTCTGGCTCCCTTCGTCTTCTGGAAAAATAGTATTTTTCATATAATTTCCGTCAATTGTTGATCTTTCGAAATATTGCATTCTGACGGCGCTTTTTCCAGCAGAATCCTGACTCCGGTGCGCGATCCTCCAATAACCATGAAACATGCAAAATAGATGAAATAACATAAGTATCACCCCTAAATATGAAATATATCAATGAATAACAGTAAATTATGATATAAAATAGTGATGCAAAATGGACGTATCACTTGGCTCTCTTCTAGTTTCAACTCCGCATACTTGCTCTTTTCAAGAAGATTCTCATATAATTTATTTTGAAGATAGATCATTTGTTCAACTTGATTATTCATCATAGTGCAATGCTTAATAATCATTTTATAGAATACACACTAGAGTTTAAACTTGCCTCTTTTAATTTTATGAGAGTTCTCCATGAGATTGATTCTAATATCAGGTGCAAAAGCCTCTTGATGAAAGCAAAAGTCATTTGAATCATCAACATACAGAATTTAGTAGGAGATGATACCTTTTCATTGGTCCATCAATAGGGAATTTAACACCCATTTCAGGTAATTTCTTAAGATGATAAGTTTTAATTTCCTTCTCTTTAATAGACTTTGAAGCTTCTTGCATGACTTCATTGGATAACTTAAGAATACCCTTCTTCCTGCGAATTATTTTAGTCTTATCTTCCTCTTCAATATGTCAGTCATGATGATTCTGAAAAATAGTATCCAATAATCCATTAGCTTCCTCAATAGTCATGTGCCTGAAAATATTCCATGCATCACTATCTAGATAAGATCTTGATTCTTTAGTTAGTCCATTATAAAATATATCAAGTAAATCATTATGCTTAAAACCATGCGTAGGACATCTCCTCTTAAGAGCATAAAATCTCCCCCAAACATGAGGTAGACTTTCTTTCTTACTTTGCGCAAACTTGCTAATTTCAGTACTCATGGCATCAATCTTATCAGCAAGGAAATACTTATTAAATAAAAATAAATGCACGTCTCTTTGCTAGCAATTGAATTCTAAGCTAATGAGTTATATCAAGCTTTTGCTTCTCCTCCTAAGGAAAGGGGAAACAATTTCAAGAAGTATTAACATTGTTGGATTTCACTTTTACCAAATAGACAAGATAGATCATTAAGGTTTGTTTAGTGTTCATAAGGAAACTCTTCATATTTCCCATAGAACTTAATAGCCTCAACCATTTCAATCATCTTAGGATCAACATTAAATTCATAATCTCTATCTTTAATATAAAGTGCAGATGCATAAGATTTACTGTCAACGGGGAATAACTCTCCAAGTAAAGTGTTCATGCTAGCATCAATTTTTTTTAAATCCATACTCATGAGAGATTTAGTAAAAACAATATCCTCTTCAGAAGGTGTTGATGTAGAGCTAGTTGCAATATCAAGTTCATCAAATAGTTCATCTTCATCACATTCAAACTCTACATCATCATTGGACAAGGACTTAGATAAATCCTGCGACCCCTCTTTAGCTATGCGATCATACAACACTCACTTTCAGTATTAGTTGAAATATTAGATAATGGCGAACTGGCCAAAGCACCAACTTTATTTCTAATAACAGGAGTAGTAGAAATATTAGGTGAAAAATGTGGCCTAGTAGGAAAGTCCATACCTTTCGAATAGTGGAAGGCATCAGAATCTTCTTCGAAACATCCTTATCCTTTCCGACGATGAGAAATAAATAAGTAAAACAAGTAAATGATAACAAGGGGTCTTACCAATAAAGCTAGGCTCCTCGGCAACGGCGCCATAAAATGTCTTGATGTCCACAAATAATGGGGGTCGTTGATATCTTCTATGGGAAGTATTATCCAAATTCATAGTTCAACTCAAGGGGAACACAAGAATACCAGTAAGACTTTAGCAATTGAGGTGCCACTCTCAACCACACCTGGGTATCAATATTCTCAAAAAGGAAGTGGTGATTGCAGCAGTTGAATCAAAGCAGTAAAACAAAATAGTAAACAATAGTAGCAAATTTCCAATTTTCACCGGAAGTAGTGAACTTGTAACTTCATTGGCTAAAAGTGTAGGCATGAGGTGATAGCGGGTGTTGCATGAATAAGATTTATCATATAATGTAATACAAATAACATAGTGTTCATCTCTAACTCCGTTGTGTGTAGGTATGTGTACCAAATATTGACTAACCAAGAGAATTTGCACAACATCTATTGTCCTACCTATCCATGTCACCGGGGCGAACTTGGAACTGCGGTAATTAAGGTATACCCTTTCGAATAGCCCAAAACAATGCATTAGCACTCCATGAACACATAATATCCTAAAACTACCACACATCTTCTTGTTTTCTCTAACTATCACCTTAGGGTTCGTAGGTTCAACACAATAATACGCAATACACTTTGCATATACATACCAAACTTATATATATATGGTGGAGCAATAAAAGTTCAGTACTAAAATCATGTCACTCGGGCCCTAGCAATACGCATCAAACATGGCAAATGTGTATCAACATAATATGCTCAAGATAAACACCTCAAATTTTGACACATATGCATGATTACATGATTAATCTCATCCAATCGCCATCCACCTTACATGCATATAGAGAACAACTCACTCATGGTGATGTAGAGTGAGCACATGGTTGATGGAGACGATGTTGAAAACAATGGTGGTGAAGATGGCGCTGAAATCCCCCTCTCTAGCATGGAGAGCGGGACCAATCTGACCCGCGAACCGAAGATCATGGAGGTGGCGGCGCTCTGTTTCGCTAAAAGCTCCGTTCTTATGGCCAGGTAAGTTTTTAGGGTATATAATAGGGTACGTGAAAGGAGGCGGCGAGGCGACACCTGAGGCCCAAACAGGCATAGGTGGCTCAACCTTCATAGGGCCCCGCATCACCTGCCCTAGTTCCCGGTCTGTTGATAACCTGGTGAAACACTTTAGCTCATTTTGTTCGTCTCAAAAATTCCGAAGCGTGTCCTCTAACCTTGTCTTTTTTGTAGTCTCGTAGCTCCTGTAATGTCCCAAATACTAATTAAAGTTTCTTTTGTCAGACAGAGTTTAAACCAAAATAGAGGGACTTTATAGGAAAGTCCCATAAATCATGTAAAAATGCATAGGTAATGATATATTACTGCAGATAGCAATGTAAACTAGTCTTATAAGTTGCTATTATGATGATACAAAATGCACATATCAACGGGCCATGTCGACGGTGACAGATATTGGATGTGCGTGTTCTTCTTTGCTGCCGACGACCCAACCTCCATGCTTAGGCTTCCGCCATGTCCATCCCTTGCCCATGGACAAGCTTACGCTGCTTGCTATGTGGGAAATGGAGAGGGATGGTGGCTGGTGGTGGAGGAGAGATTGGCTAGCTATTGGATATAGCGGCAAAAAAGCATATGCCCTTAAAAAGGGACGGGATGCGGCATCTATGAATGTGTGCGTTTCTTTCCAGACAAATGCCATTGATGGTGGCATGGAAGCCAGCCATTCCCAAGTATTGGTGCTGCCGCTGAAGCTGAAGCGTGCCCAATAATCGCACGTCACCAAGCAGGCATGGAGATGGTTAGCGATGCGGCCACGCATGAGGGAAGCAATTGGGCCTCTAGCCTACTACCAGGCGGGTCCAAGTTTGGAAAACACGGACGCTTATGTGTCGATGCATTCGTGGCCAAAATTCGGGCCGTGAACGGGTCGGCGCAAAGACAACGATCAATTTGCGTCGGGCCGCTAGCCTAGGAGGAGACCCATTTTTTGACCACACGAACGTAAACGATCACTTTTGATCCGTTTACGCCGGGCCACTGGAGGCGCCTTGATATCGATATCGTGCCTCTCTAGTTCGGTGATACGTCTCCAACGTATCTATAATTTCTGATGTTCCATGCTAGTTTTATGACAATACTCACATGTTTTATACATACATTACATCATTATTATGCATTTTCCGGAACTAACATATTAATGAGATGCCAAGGTGCCAGTTCCTGTTTTCTGTTGTTTTTGTTCCAGAAAGGCTGTTCGGGCAATATTCTCGGAACTGGACGAAACAAAGGCCCACGATCTTATATTTCACGGAAGGTTCCAGAAGTCCGAAGGGGATACGAGGAAGGGCAGCAGGGGACCCACACCATATGGCGGCGCGGGTGGCCCCCTGGCCGCGCCATCCTATGGGGAGGGGGGCCCTGGCCCCTCCGACTCCGCCTCTTCGCCTATATAATCTCTCGTGACCTAAAAACCTGACACCAATTGATGAAACTCCAGAAAGACTCCAGGGACGCCGCCGCCATCGCGAAACTCCGTTTTGGGGGACAGAAGTCTCTGTTCCGGCACGCCGCCGGGACGGGGAATTGCCCCCGGAGTCATCTCCATCGACACCACCACCATCTTCATCGCCATCGCTGTCTCCCATGATGAGGAGGGAGTAGTTCTCCCCCGAAGCTGAGGGCTCTACCGGTAGCTATGTGGTTCATCTCTCTCTCCCATGGTGTGATCTTTATGTGATCATGAGCTTTGTATCACTATTAATCTATGTGCTACTCTAGTGATGTTATTAAAGTAGTCTATTCCTCCTCCATGATGTAAAGGTGACGAGTGTGTGCATCATGTAGTACTTGGCGTAGGTTATGATTGTAATCTCTTGTAGATTATGAAGTTAACTATTACTATGATAGTATTGATGTGATCTATTCCCCCTTTCATAGCTATTGGTGACAGTGTGTATGCTATGTTAGTACTCGGTCTAAATTGCAATGGTCTATTATGCACTCTAGAGGTTACTTTAATATGAACTCCGGATTCACTCTCCACGGTGTGACGGTGAGAGTGTGCGCATCGTGTGTGATTCCTTTATGAAGTTGTGGAGCTTGTTTACTCCGGCTTGAGGTGTGCTTTTATAGCCCTACACAATGAATGGTGTTTGTTATCCAACAGGAGAGTGTTTGAAAGTAGCATTTATTTATTCAGTTATGTGATCATTGTTGAGAGTGTCCACTAGTGAAAGTATGATCCCTAGGCCTTGTTTCTAAGCATTGAAACTCCGTTTCCAACAAGTTCTGTTACATGTTTGCTTGCTGCCATCTTTATTTCAGATTGCAATTACTACTTACAATCATCCATATTACTTGTATTTCACTATATCTTCGCCGAACTAGTGCACCTATACATATGGCAAGTGTATTAGGTGTGTTGGGAACACAAGAGACTTCTTGTATCTTAATTGCAAGGTTGCTTGAGAGGGATATCTTTGACCTCTACCTCCCTGAGTTCGATAAACCTTGGGTGATTCACTTAAGGGAAACTTGCTGTCTTGTTCTACAAACCTCTGCTCTTGGAGGCCCAACACCTGTCTACGAGGAATAGAAGCGTGCGTAGACATCAAGCTATTTTCTGGCGCCGTTGCCGGGGAGGTAAGGTAAAAGGTATTCACATCCTCCGACTACTAAGCTATTTCCTAGCATTGTTGCCGGTGTGTGAGTGCTCGAAGTTATTTCCTTTAGATCCTGCAATTATATCTTTTTGTTTCTTGTTTTTATTTTCACTAGTTAGGCTTAATGGAAAACAACAACAAAATTAGAGATCTTTATGAACTTTATATTGAATTAGGACATGATGTGTTTGAAGAGAGAATTAAAAAACCCATGAAACTTTGTTTGCAAAATAGTTGTAGCAATGTTATTAGCATAAACTCTTTGAACACTATTATTGCTAATGCTATGGAAGAATTTAAGCTTGGGGAAGCTGGTTGTGATATTTTTAGTCCCCCAAGTTTTGAGGAGAAAATTTTCTTTGATGATACTTTGCCTCCCATTTATGATGATTATAATGATAGTGGTATTTTGGTGCCACCTACTATGGAGGATAAAGTTTATTATGATTATACCATACCTGCAATTTATGATGATTACAATGATGGTTGTGATAGTTTTACTCCCACTATTACTAATAAAATTGATTATGCTTATGTGGAGAGTAATGATACTTTTATGCATGTGAATAAGAATGCTTTATGTGATAGTTATATTGTTGAGTTTGTTCATGATGCTACTGAAAGTTATTATGAGATAGGGAAGCATGGTTTTATGCATCTTAATAATACTAAGTTTCCCCTCTTTATGTTGAGAATCTTGAAGTTACTCGTGTTTTATCTTCCTATGCTTGTCACTTTGTTCTTCATGAATTTATGTGTGTACAAGATTCCTATGCATAGGAAGCGGGTTAGGCTTAAATTTGTTTCATACTTGCCTTTTGATGCTCTCTTTGCTTCAACTCTCATCCTTATGTGAGCATCATTAAAATTACTGAGCCCATCTTAATGGCTATAAAGAAAGCAACTTCTTGGGAGATAACCCATGTTTTATTTTGCTACTGTTTTGTTGTGTCTTGGAAGTTGTTACTACTGTAGCAACCTCTCCTTATCTTTATTTTATTGCATTGTTGTGCCAAGTAAAGTCTTTGATAGTAAGGTCGAAACTAGATTTGGATTACTGCGCAGAAAAATATTTCTTGCTGTCACGAATTTGAGTAGGCCTCTCTGTAGGTAACTCATAAAAATCTGCCAATTTTCGTGTGTGATCCTCAGATATGTACGCAACTTTCATTCAATTTGAGCTTCTTCATCTGAGCAAGTTAAGTGCCTCTGAAAAATTCGTCTTTACGGACTGTTCTGTTTTGACAGATTCCGCCTTTTATTTCACATTGCCTCTTTTGATGTGTTGGATGGATTTCTTTGTTCCATTAACTTTCAGTAGCTTTGGATAATGTCCAGAAGTGTTAAGAATGATTGTGTCCTCTCTGAACATGTGAATTTTTGATTATACACTAACCCTCTAATGAGTTTGTTTTGAGTTTGGTGTGGAGGAAGTTTTCAAGGGTCAAGAAAGGAGGATGATATAATATGATCAAGAAGAGTGAAAAGTCTAAGCTTGGGGATGCCCCCGTGGTTCATCCCTGCATATCTCAAGAAGACTCAAGCATCTAAGCTTGGGGATGCCCAAGGCATTCCCTTCTTCATCGACAACTTATCATGTCACCTCTAGTGAAACTATATTTTTATTCCGTCACATCTTATGTGCTATACTTGGAGCGTCTGTATGTTTTTATTTTTGTTTGTGTTTGAATAAAATCGGATCCTAGCATTCTTTGTGTGAGAGAAAGACACGCTCCGTTGTTTCATATGAACACTGGTGTTCTTAGCTTTACTTTTAATGTTCATGGCGAAGGTTGAAAACTGCTTCGTTCATTGCTATTTGGTTGGAAACAGAAAATGCCCCATGTGGTAATTGGTATATTGTCTTGAATAATTTGATACTTGGCAATTGTTTTGAGCTCTCAAATAGATCATGTTTAAGCTCTTGCATCATGTAATTTGCACCTATTAATGAAGAACTACCATAGAGCTTGTTGAAATTTGGTTTGCATGATTGGTCTCTCTAAAGTCTAGATATTTTCTGGTGAAGTGTTTGAACAACAAGGAGACAGTGTAGAGTTTTATAATGCTTGCAATATGTTCTTATGTAAGTTTCGCTGTACCGGTTCATACTTGTGTTTGCTTCAAACAACCTTGCTAGCCCAAGCCTAGTACTGAGAGGGAATGCTTCTCGTGCATCCAAAACCTTGAGCCAAAACCCATGCCATTTGTGTCCACCATAACTACCTACTATGTGGTATTTTTCTTCCATTCCAAAGTAAATTGCTTGCGTGCTACCTTTAAAATTTCATTCCTTGTCTTTGCAATACATAGCTCATGGGAAAATAGCTTAAAAACCATTGTGGTATTGAATATGTCGCTTATGTATCTTATTTCTTATAAGTTGCTTGTTGAGCGGTAACCATGTTTCTGGGGACGCCATCAACTATTACACCTTTGTTGAATATCATGTGAGTTGCTATGCATGTTCGTCTTGTCTGAATTAAGGGTGATTTGTCATGATTAAATGGTTTTAGTATGCATATTGTTAGAGAAGAACATTGGGCCGCCAACCAAAGCCATGTATCATGGTGGAAGTTTCAGCTTGGACATTAATCCTCAATCTCTTATGAGAATATTATCTGTTGTTGAATGCTTAAGCATTAAAGAGGAGTCCATTATCTGTTTTCTATGTTGTCCCGGTATGGATGTCCTCAAGTTGAGATTTATCAAAAACGAGAAATCAAACGCGATCTATCTCCTTGGACCTCTGTACAGGCGACATAGAGGTACCCCTTTGTGACACTTGGTTGAAACATATGTAATGCAATGATAATCCATGGAAATCCGAGCTAATTAGCTAGGACAAGGTGCGAGCACTATTGGTATTCGATGCATGAGGCTTGCAACTTATAGTATGTTTTATGCATAACACATATGAATTACTACTACCGTTGACAAAATTGTTTCTATGTTTTCAAAATGAAAAGCTCTAGCACAAAAATAGTAATCCATGCTTCCCTCTGCGAAGGGCCATTTTTTACTTTATGTTGAGTCAGTTTACCTACTTCCTTCTATCTTAGAAGCAAACACTTGTGTCAACTGTGTGCATTGATTCCTACATACTTGCTTATTTGCATTCATCATATTACTTTGTGTTGACAATTATCCATGAGATATACATGTTGAAGTTGAAAGCAACTGCTGAAACTTAAATCTTCCTTTGTATTACTTCAAAACCTTCTACTAAGAATTTATTGCTTTATGAGTTAACTCCTATGCAAGTCTTACTGATGCTTGTCTTGAAAGTACTATTCATGAAAAGTCTTTGCTATATGATTCAGTTGTTTAGTCATTATCTTTACCATTGCTTTGAATCACTTCATTCATCTCATATGCTTTACAATAGTATGATCAAGATTATGTTAGTAGCATGTCACTTCGAAATTATCCTTGTTATCGTTTACCTACTCGAGGGCGAGTAGGAACTAAGCTTGGGGATGCTTGATATGTCTCCAACGTATCTATAATTTCTGATGTTCCATGCTAGTTTTATGACAATACTCACATGTTTTATACATACATTACATCATTATTATGCATTTTATGGAACTAACCTATTAACGAGATGCCAAGGTGCCAGTTCCTGTTTTCTGTTGTTTTTGGTTCCAGAAAGGCTGTTTGGGCAATATTCTCGGAATTGGACGAAACAAAGGCCCACGATCTTATATTTCACGGAAGGTTCCAGAAGTCCGAAGGGGATACGAGGAAGGGCAGCAGGGGACCCACACCATATGGCGGCGCGGGTGGCCCCCGGCCGCGCCGACCTATGGGGAGGGGGCCCCTGGCCCCTCCGACTCCACCTCTTCGCCTATATAATCTCTCGTGACCTAAAAACCCGACACCAATTGACGAAACTCCGGAAAGACTCCCGGGGACGCCGCCGCCATCGCGAAACTCCGTTTCGGGGGACGAAGTCTCTCGTTCCGGCACGCCGCCGGGACGGGGAATTGCCCCGGAGTCATCTCCATCGACACCACCGCCATCTTCATCGCCATCGCTGTCTCCCATGATGAGGAGGGAGTAGTTCTCCCCCGAGGCTGAGGGCTCTACCGGTAGCTATGTGGTTCATCTCTCTCTCCCATGGTGTGATCTTTATGTGATCATGAGATTTGTATCACTATTAATTTATGTGCTACTCTAGTGATGTTATTAAAGTAGTCTATTCCTCCTCCATGATGTAAAGGTGACAGTGTGTGCATCATGTAGTACTTGGCGTAGGTTATGATTGTAATCTCTTGTATATTATGAAGTTAACTATTACTATGATAGTATTGATGTGATCTATTCCCCCTTTCATAGCTAGTGGTGACAGTGTGTATGCTATGTTAGTACTCGGTCTAAATTACAACGGTCTATTATGCACTCTAGAGGTTACTTTAATATGAACTCCGGATTCACTCTCCACGGTGTGATGGTGACAGTGTGCGCATCGTGTGTGATTCCTTTATGAAGTTGTGGAGCTTGTTTACTCCGGCTTGAGGTGTGCTTTTAGAGCCCTACACAATGAATGGTGTTTGTTATCCAACAAGAGAGTGTTTGAAAGTAGCATTTATTTATTCAGTTATGTGATCATTGTTGAGAGTGTCCACTAGTGAAAGTATGATTCCTAGGCCTTGTTTCTAAGCATTGAAACTCCGTTTTCAACAAGTTCTATTACATGTTTGCTTGCTGCCATCTGTATTTCAGATTGCAATTACTACTTACAATCATCCATATTACTTGTATTTCACTATATCTTCGCCGAACTAGTGCACCTATACATCTGACAAGTGTATTAGGTGTGTTGGGGACACAAGAGACTTCTTGTATCTTAATTGCAGGGTTGCTTGAGAGGGATATCTTTGACCTCTACCTCCCTGAGTTCGATAAACCTTGGGTGATTCACTTAAGGGAAACTTGCTGCTGTTCTACAAACCTCTGCTCTTGGAGGCCCAACACTTTCTACAGGAATAGAAGCGTGCGTAGACATCATTTGGCAACACCGACGGGAAAGCCATTTTAGAAAAACTGGCATATCTGACCGTATTGTTTGGACGGGTGCCTATAGGGTTGTCAATATCCTATCACATGCAACCATACTATTGTGTTCTATTAAACATATAAATTATATGCTCGTAATTTCAGAAAGATAGATACAATAACTTAAACATGTGAATAAAATAATTTATACAACAATTCTAATAAATTGAAATTTGAAAAGTTCAAATAGATCAAGACTCGGCATGTCGTGTTTACTTTCCTCGTCCGTAAACACTCCACTAGATCATATCGCAGTTGGGCGATGAAGTTGTTCGTCACGAATTTCTTGATACATGCCGAAAAAATCTTTAAACTCGACCGACACCTGATCAACTTGGGAAAAAATTCAGGCAATCATACAGATGATCATCAACCACTGAAGCAACACACTCATTGCCAATGATCATGTTGTTCATAATCACACAAACTTTTATAACCTCACACATGCGAGACTTCGACCATGTTCGAGCTGAGTACTAGACAATAGCAAAAGAATTTTGAAGCATTAAAAAACCCACACAACATCCTTCCTACAACTCTTCAAGCATGTAGCAAACCAATATTTCTTCTCAGTATAAGGGTCACGTATTGTGTTCACAAATGTTAACCATTTTTCGATACATGGCATCGGCTTAATAGTACCCTTTTTTCTTGTACGAGTGGCCGTTAATCTCGTAATTTGTCGACCATTTTTCGATAGTCTAACAAATGGAGGAAAACGCTGCAACACGTTGATGTCATTGAAAGAAAATACAAGACGCGTGGCAAATCCATAAATCATAATGTGCCACATTTTTAAGAACACACTACACTCTCCAGTATGACTTGTATGCATCCCTTGTCAATCGAATGGACAATTTCTCCATCCCCTCCATCCACAACACATGCAATACTTTCAAACATTTCAGAAAAACCTCTTGCTTCGTTCTGTGCCAAGATCTGAGTTGATTCTTCTTCATTTGGCACTCTCGAATAGATTAGTTCAAACATGGTCACGCGAATGCCTAACAAAACATGTACAAAGTGTCTTGGCATGTGGATTCAGACGTGCGTAGGTAGTCACCTTGTTTATGTGGAGGATCTCCAATGCAAGACACCTCAAGTGAGCTGTGCGTTTAGACATATGTAGGTAGTCATCTTGTGTATGTCCAGGATTCAGACATGAAGCCAACGTGAAACTAGCCAATCTGGTGCAGTCTTTCTTACACTTGAAGTAGTCATCATACTCCCTCGCACCATATACAATCTTAATGATCAACTCTTTGTTT
>NC_061510.1:165444245-165477470 GCF_022539505.1 Lolium rigidum
AGTACATAGAGGATGACATGCGGGTCCCATTTAGCAAGCAACTGGTATCACCGTTTGAGAGGCGGCAGGGGATCAAAAGAAAAAGAAATTGCCAAAAATCGAGGGTGAAAAAAACCAAGAAAATGAACTTTTATAGTACATAGAGGATGACATGCGGGTCCCATGAGCCTCGCAGGTTCCTCAACGTTTCAAACGTGGCATGAGATCGAAAGAAAAGGTAAGTGACCAAATATGAGGTGCCAAAAATAATTCAAGAAAAGAAAGTTTTATAGTACATAGAGGATGACATGCGGGTCCCATTTAGCAAGCAGCTGTATCACCGTTTGAGAGGCGGCAGGAGATCGAAAGAAAAAGGCAAGTGACCAAATATGAGGTGCCAAAAATAATTCAAGAAAAGAAAGTTTTATAGTACATAGAGGATGACATGCGGGTCCCAGTTAGCAGCAAGCTGTATCACCGTTTGAGAGGCGGGGGGGATCGAAAGAAAAAGGCAAGTGACCAAATTTGAGGTGCCAAAAAAAACTCCAAGAAAAGAAAGTTTTATAGTACATAGAGGATGACATGCGGGTCCCATTTAGCAGCAGCTGTATCACCGTTTGAGAGGCGGCATGGGATCGAAAGAAAAAGGCAAGTGACCAAATATGAGGTGCCAAAAATAATTCAAGAAAAGAAAGTTTTATAGTGCATAGAGGATGACATGCGGGTCCCAGTTAGCAGCAAGCGGTATCACCGTTTGAGAGGCGGCAGGGATCGAAAGAAAAGGCAAGTGACCAAATTTGAGGTGCCAAAAACTCCAAGAAAAGAAAGTTGATTGCACATAGAGGATGACATGCGGGTCCCATTTAGCAAGACAGCGGTCTCAACGCTTCCAAGGCGGCAAGGGATCAAAAGAAAAAGGAAGTAGCCAGAAATCGGGGGTCAAAAAATCCAAGAATAGAAAGAATTTTGGTTCATAGAGGATGACATGCGGGACCCATGATCCCGCATCGTAAACGGCTCGGATCGGAGAACGTTGAACGAGATGGCGCGATCGAGAAAAAACAATGCCGTAGAGGCTGCCATCCGGGCCCTACATCCCTCGGCGGTGCGGATTTGCGTTGACTCGGCCGGCGAACCCGAGAATTCGCGATGCACCACGTCCCGGCCACCATACGCGACGCTTTGGCCGCTTCGTCTGGCTAGGTGGCCTCAAAAACGAGAAAAAAAGTTTTGACATGCACCACTGAGGGACCAAAATCGTCGGCCATGGTACACTGAAGCAACCACGGCGCGACTTCAACTTCGTCTGCCATGGCAACTTTTCTTGTAGTGAATGACATGGCATAAAAACACCACTCATTTTAGACATTAGTATACAAATGACATTTCACTGAGTAAATATAATAGGGATTTCTATTTTCGTGCCCTCGGTTCCTTAGTTGTGCTCAGTTTTCCCCAGCCCCTTAGTTTTTCCTCAGTTTTACCCTAGCCTTTGTCTGAAGACCCGCGAAGGAGCTCGGACGGAAGGAATCCGCTTATTTGGACGTTCGTGGCCGACGTGTTGCGCCGCGTCGTCCGTGGGGCCGCGTCGTGTGGGGCCGCGTCGCGTGGGGCTGGTAGAAAGGGACCGCGTGGGACAGGACGAGAAGCGTTTGGTTGCACGTGAGCAGGAGCTGGGTTTTGTCTCTCTCGGCCCAAATTGGCATTTTTAAGAGCACCTTTTCCCTCTTTCTCTCTCTGTCTTTTTCACCAAATTAGTATCAAATCTAGAGAAGCTTCTATTTCTGTCTTTCTTCAATATGGCAGCAAATCTAGTAGCAAATCTCCGGGGTTATTTATGCCTTTTGGCCCTCGTTTTTTGCCCAATATGGCAGCAAATCTAGTAGCAAATCTAGAAGCTATTATATGATAAATTCACAACAGACATAATCAGAAAACTAAGTATAATACATAGGTAAACTGCATACAAGCAGCCAAAAGCAGCCAATAACATTGTTAATGTTCACGACAAACTAAGCTGCAAAAATATACAAGATCACGCACGCAATGTATGGACAACAAGAAGATTAGGATGAATGAATTTGTTCTTCATTCCTCCTCATATATTTCTCCGTCGCTCCATTCGTGCAATTCCCCAAGGAAATATTCATTGAACTCCTTCCGTCTGCACAGTGTGAGGCCAATACATCCTCCAAACGGTATGGCCTGTGTTCATTTCTCAAACCGTAGAATCCTATTCTATCCACACGTAGTGGCCACTCATCCCGTGCATTTGTATCATGAGAGTACGCTCCGATATAACCCAAATCCGTGTAGTAGATGCTCGCCAAGTTGAAGTGTCGGGTACACTCTGGTGTCGACGGAGATACACCGGATATAATTCACGAAGAAGGCATTACTGCCAATGTTAGTGACCGGATGGAGAGAGCGGCTCTGAGTGTCCACACGGTACACCAATGGTTTGCCCGCCAAAGCCGCGCCGACCAACAACACAAGCAGCAGCTCACCATCCGACTCCACAAGGTAGAACTTCTGACGTCCAAGTTCTGGAAATGAAATTAGTGTCTCCATCTTGACAGTGCTCGCGCGCTGCTGCAACCGTATATTGGTGCACACTATTCTTCCGATCTCAAAATTGTCCGCAGCTATCGCATACAGCTTCACCATTGAACGGGGTAATGGAACGGAAACCATGGTTCTTGATCGAAAATCTTCCTTCTCCCCAATCCCCATCTTCATTTATATCCTTAGTTGGAGTGCTCTCATCGACCCAACCAATTTCCGGCGGGTAATGTGTGGCAACGAAGACCATAGTCGGGATTTGATAACAATGACCGATTTCAGAAAAACGGATGGCATCTCGCGCCTCAAACATCGTGTTCGATTTCTTTGTGAGTGGGTTCAGCAGCCAGTATCTTGTGCGGTGGGTTCTCCTGGGCAAGCACGATGACGCCACGGGAAAAGCTGAGGAAGTAGAATCTAAAATATATTGAAAAGATAACATTCAAGCACTAAGATTGAAAATAAGATCTATGGTGACGCCACTGGAAAAGCCGAGGAATTTGAACCTTGCACGAACTGCAGATAGATCTATGGTGACGTAGCGGGATGTGCCGAGATGGAGGAAGGTGAACTCAGCGGCGCGTGGAAGGGCGTGGTGTAGCATGATCCATTCGTGCGGGTGCACGTCGGGATCGGGTAAACCCGAGCGCCAATTTCTACGTGACTTGCCTCATAGCGAGTAGCTGTCCACGTACTCCTCTTTGGCCAATAAGCATTCGCCGATCTTGTGAAGTGGTCCGTCAGCAGTGAGACCGGCCTAGTTCACGGAGGCGCCGCGCTTGGATGCGCCGCCCTCGGATGCGCCGCCCTCGGAGGCGACGGGCTCGGCGGCGACGGGCTCGGCGGCGACGGGCTCGGCGGCGACGGGCTCGGCGGCGACGGGCTCGGAGGCGACGGGCTCTGAGGCGACGGCCTCGGGGCGATGGCCGCCGGCGCATTCTTCTTCTCCATCGCCGGCAGGGGAGGGCTCGTACGGCGGTTGGGGTTTTTGGAGAAGTTGATGGGACGTGAGAGGGGTGGTTTCGTGCGTGAGCGATAATGAGACGTACCGTGTGCGAGGGAGGGAGAGAGGGGCTTACGCGTCCTAAATGCGACCCGAGTCAACAATGGCACGTCTTCCACGTCCGCACCGCGACACGCGTCAACAATGGCACTTCTTCCACTTCGCACCGCAACACGCGTCCTCGAGTCTAACCCCGGAAATTTAGATATACTCATGTATACCCTCGAGTCATATACTAGCATTTTTTGTATGCTCAGCTTTCACCTTGAGTGCTAATACTCGGCTAGTGCAATATACTCAGTTTTACCCTCAAGTGGCTGGTCAACAGAGAGTCAACAAATGGGATTAACTAGTTAAATGAGTTATTTAATGTGCAAAAAATTCCGAAAAGGAGTGGCACTTACTCATGGAGTCTTTACCACAAATTTCCACTTCTCAAATCATAGATAAATCGTAGATAAATCAAGTTTCACCACAAATTGCCACTTCTCAAATCACCTAGTAGCTATGAAGGTGCATGGTTTTCCATAATAAGCCCTACCCAAAACAGCCTTTCCCCAAAACATACTTTGTCCGAATGAGACCATAATTTTCACACTCATGTAGATTTGTATTGCAAATAGTTTGAGGTAGGCCAAGATGGGTTTCATTGTACAAAACACGCATTTTCCATTTTTTAAATCTCATATTTGAATCCCTTAGTCCGTTTACTACTCACTTGCCCTTGGTTTCTTGATACTACTCAGCTTTTGCCCTCTCCCTTCACAAACTCTCACAGCACGCCCAACATTGCCCCGATTGGTCTAGCCCATGTCACGCGGATCGTGCCCGACGACCGTTGATCGTATGATCTAACGGGCAGGATAACCCCTATCTCTCTCTCTGGTCGGGGCCACCACCCTCTCTCTCTCTCTGTCGTCGGTTAGCTTCACGCAAAGTTTGGTTTTCTGCATTATTTTTCACGAGCTAAATTATAAACTCCTTTTAGGCATTACTTTTCACGCAAAAAATGATAAACCATCACCGATTTGTTGTAGCCATTACTTTTCACGCACAAAAATGATACACCATCACCCATTTCGTGTACCCATTACTTTTCACGCAAAAAATGATAAACCATCACCGATTTTGTTGTAGCCATTACTTTTCACGCACAAAAATGATAAACCATCACCGATTTGTTGTAGCCATTACTTTTCACGCACAAAAATGATACACCATCACCCATTTCGTGTAGCCATTACTTTTCACGCAAAAAATGATACACCATCACCCATTTCGTGTAGCCATTACTTTTCACGCAAAAAATGATACACCATCACCCATTTCTTGTACCCATTACTTTTCACGCAAAAACGATAAACCATCACCGATTTCTTGTAGCCATTACTTTTCACGCACAAAAATGATACACCATCACCCATTTCGTGTACCCATTACTTTTCACGCAAAAAAATGATAAACCATCACCGATTTTGTTGTAGCCATTACTTTTCACGCACAAAAATGATAAACCATCACCGATTTGTTGTAGCCATTACTTTTCACGCACAAAAATGATACACCATCACCCATTTCGTGTAGCCATTACTTTTCACGCAAAAAATGATACACCATCACCCATTTCTTGTACCCATTACTTTTCACGCAAAAAACGATAAACCATCACCGATTTCTTGTAGCCATTACTTTCCTTTTAGGCATTACTTTTCACGGTAAAATGATAAACTATACCCCCACAACGGTCGTCTCCTCCTTAATTTATTGTGTATAAACCCCCACAACGGTCATCTCCTCCTTATTTTATTGTGTAAACCCTACAACGGTCATCTCTCCCTTATAAACACCCACACGGCCATCCCTTGTGTCAATAGGTTCTGCCTCTCTCTTCTTTTCGTTCACATACACTTTATCCATTGCCATGGCTTCCACGTCTCGGACGCGGACCGGAAGGGGAAGGGGAAGGGGAAGGGGAAGGGGAAGTGGATCATCATCATTGCCACCACCACCGTCAACACTGCCATTGATCATAGAGGAGTTCTTCATCGTCGTCTATGAAGACCCTTTGGTCAAGAAGGTACGTACGCGTTCCCACATATATGATGCATGTGATTAATTATGGGCATGTTCTAAAAACCTTTAATTTCAAGGGTTCCCTAATTTCAAACGATCGGCGCTCGATCTCTTTGCAGGAACTCCCAAAAAATTTGCGGACTATCTTGACGGCAAGGAGCCAGCTAAGGTGTATCTGCGAGCAGCAGACTCGCGGTCCTCGTCTCCGGACCGTGGAGGTCCTATTTGACGGACAAGGCCGGATGTACCTCGACAAGGGCTGGGAGAAATTCGCCATCGCGCACGGTGTGGATTTCGGCTGGTTCGTACACTTCAAATATGAAGGCGATGATGTGCTCACGGTGAAGGTGTTCGACGGAACAATGTGCAGGAGGTACTACTACACGGACGACGAAGATACCGACGATGAAAGCGACGACGACGTGAAGCCATGCATCCATCCCCTTTAGATAATTAAGGGGATTATGACCAAGAATATATATGTAGCTTCATATGCATCGATTTAGAGATCTAGCTATTTTCTATATATTATGCATGTAAAAAATAACATCCCATTTCCACTATTATTCGAGCACCACATCCTCCAAACGATGCCGATGCCGATGCCGATATCGGCATGGTCGGAACGGCTATGCTCGCCACCACCTGCTAGGTCAACGTCGGGATGCACAATGTTTAGCATAAGAGTCACTTTAGATTAAGCTGCGAAAATAGTCACGTGCCATGGGCTGAGGCGGCCCCTACGGAGCGGCTCTATATTATATTCTCTAAATAAAATAGAAGACCACAACGGTCATTGGCTGCGGAGGCCCCACGGAGCGGCAATATATAATTTTCTATAAATAAATAGACGACCCATCGGTCATTGGCTGCGGCAGCCCCATAGAGCGGCCCCATTTGTCATTGGCAGCACCGCGTATACAATCGGAAATAAAACGGCCCACGCGTCGGCGGTAGATGGATCCACCCGTCGGACACGAGACGGTCAGCGAGGAACCGACCTCACGGTAACGGTAAGGCCTCCGACCTGACGGCAACCCGCGTCTTCGAGGGGTTTCAAACTAGAGGGAGGGGAAAACTGAGGAAAAACTAACGAGCTGGGGAAAACTGAGTACAACTAACGAAGCAGGGGCACGAAAATAGAAATCCCTAAATTGTTATATGGTTGGAATTGGAAAATGCTACATGTAGTAAATTGCTATAATGTCTTGGATAATTTGATACTTGGCAATTGTTGTGCTCATGATTAAGCTCTTGCATCATATACTTTGCACCCATTAATGAAGAAATACTTAGAGCTTGCTAATTTGGTTTGCATATTTGGTTTCTCTAGAGTCTAGATAACATCTAGTATTGAGTTTTGAACAACAAGGAAGACGGTATGGAGTCTTATAATGTTTACCATATGTCTTTTATGTGAGTTTTGTCTGTACCGTTCATCCTTGTGTTTGTTTCAAATAACCTTGCTAGCCTAATCCTTGTATCGAGAGGGAATACTTCTCATGCATCCAAAATCCTTGAGCCAACCACTATGCCATTTGTGTCCACCATACCTACCTACTACATGGTATTTATCCGCCATTCCAAAGTAAATTGCTTGAGTGCTACCTTTAAAATTCCATCATTCACCTTTGCAATATATAGCTCATGGGACAAATAGCTTAAAAACTATTGTGGTATTGAATATGTACTTATGCACTTTATCTCTTATTAAGTTGCTTGTTGAGCGATAACCATGTTTCGGGGACGCCATCAACTATTCTTTGTTGGATATCATGTGAGTTGCTATGCATGTCCGTCTTGTCTGAAGCAAGAGAGAGCTACCACCTTCATGGTTGGAGCATGCATATTGTTAGAGAAGAACTTTCGGCCGCTAACTAAAGCCATGATTCATGGTGGAAGTTTCAGTTTGGACATATATCCTCAATCTCATATGAGAATAATAATTGTTGCCACATGCTTATGCATTAAAGAGGAGTCCATTATCTCGTTGTCCATGTTGTCCCGGTATGGATGTCTAAGTTGAGAATAATCAAAAGCGAGAAATCCAAAATGCGAGCTTTCTCCTTAGACCTTTGTACAGGCGGCATGGAGGTACCCCATTGTGACACTTGGTCAAAACATGTGCATTGCAAAGATTCGGTAGTCCAAGTTAATTAGGACAAGGTGCGGGCACTATTAGTATACTATGCATGAGACTTGCAACTTGTAAGATATAACTTTCATAACTCATATGCTTTATTACTACCGTTGACAAAATTGTTTCATGTTTTCAAAATAAAAGCTCTAGCACAAATATAGCAATCGATGCTTTCCTCTTTGAAGGACCATTCTCTTTACTTTTATGTTGAGTCAGTTCACCTATTTCTCTCCACCTCAAGAAGCAAACACTTGTGTGAACCGTGCATTGATTCCTTCATACTTGCATATTGTACTTGTTATATTACTCTATGTTGACAATTATCCATGAGATATACATGTTACAAGTTGAAAGCAACCGCTGAAACTTAATCTTCCTTTGTGTTGCTTCAATACCTTTACTTTGATTTATTGCTTTATGAGTTAACTCTTATGCAAGACTTATTAATACTGTTCTTGAAGTACTATTCATGAAAAGTCTTTGCTATATGATTCACTTGTTTACTCATGTCATCACCATTGTTTTGATCGCTGCATCCACTACATATGTTTACAAATAGTATGATCAAGGTTATGATGGCATATCACTTCAGAAATTATCTTTGTTATCGTTTTACCTGCTCGGGACGAGCAGAACTAAGCTTGGGGATGCTTGATACATCTCCGACGTATCGATAATTTCTTATGTTCTATGCCATATTATTGATGATACCTACATGTTTTATGCACACTTTATGTCATATTCGTGCATTTTCTGGAACTAACCTATTAACAAGATGCCGAAGTGCCGGTTCTCATTTTCTGCTGTTTTTGGTTTCAGAAATCCTAGTAACGAAATATTCTCGGAATTGGACGAAACGAAGACCCGGGGTCCTATTTTTCCACGGAGCTTCCGGAAGACCGAAGAACACACGAAGTGGGGCCACGAGGTGGCGACACCACAAGGCGGCGCGGCCCGGGGGGCCCGCGCCGCCCTATGGTGTGGCCCCCTCGTCCGGCCCCGACTCGCCCTTCCGCCTACTTAAAGCCTCCGTCGCGAAACCCACGAGGCGAAAAACCACGATACGGAAAACCTTACGAGACGCCGCCGCCGCCGATCCCATCTCGGGGGATTCTGGAGATCTCCTCCGGCACCCTGCCGGAGAGGGGATTCATCTCCCGGAGGACTCTACACCGCCATGGTCGCCTCCGGAGTGATGAGTGAGTAGTTCACCCCTGGACTATGGGTCCATAGCAGTAGCTAGATGGTTGTCTTCTCCTCATTGTGCTTCATTGTTGGATCTTGTGAGCTGCCTAACATGATCAAGATCATCTATCCGTAATTCTATATGTTGTGTTTGTCGGGATCCGATGGATAGAGAATACCATGTCATGTTAATTATCAAGTTATTATACATGTGTTTTTTATGATCTTGCATGCTCTCCGTTACTAGTAGAGGCTCCGGCCAAGTTTTTACTCTTAACTCCAAGAGGGAGTACTTATGCTCGATAGTGGGTTCATGCTCGCATTGACACACGGGACGGTGACGAGAAAGTTCTAAGGTTGTGTTGTCTTGTTGCCACTAGGGATAAAACATTGGCGCTATGTCCGAGGATGTAGTTGTTGATTACATTACGCACCATACTTAATGCAATTGTCTGTTGCTTTGCAACTTAATACTTGGAGGGGTTCGGATGATAACTCTGAAGGTGGACTTTTTAGGCATAGATGCGGTTGGATGGCGGTCTATGTACTTTGTCGTAATGCCCAATTAAATCTCACTATACTTATCATGTCATGTATGTGCATCGTTATGCCCTCTCTATTTGTCAATTGCCCGACTGTAATTTGTTCACCCAACATGCTTTTATCTTATGGGAGAGACACCTCTAGTGAACTGTGGACCCCGGTCCATTCTTTAATACTGAAATACAAATCTTACGCAATACTTGTTTTTACTATTTTCTCTCGCAAACAATCATCTTCCACACAATACGGTTAATCCTTTGTTACAGCAAGCCGGTGAGATTGACAACCTCACTGTTTCGTTGGGGCAAAGTACTTTGGTTGTGTTGTGCGGGTTCCACGTTGGCGCCGGAATCTCCGGTGTTGCGCCGCACTACATCCCGCCGCCATCAACCTTCAACGTGCTTCTTGGCTCCTCCTGGTTCGATAAACCTTGGTTTCTTTCTGAGGGAAAACTTGCTGCTGTGCGCATCATACCTTCCTCTTGGGGTTGCCCAACGAACGTGTGAAATACACGCCATCATCTCCGTCCAAATGTCCTCCCACCGAGGGTCGTTTTCGGTCCAAGTTGTATTCGGGTTCTGGAGCTCGAAGGCGGCGACGGCCCGACGGTGGCGCCTGTCGGACCTGCGTTGTGCCCTAAGGTTAGCAAAGAACGCGTCGGTGTTGTCGGCATCGTTGGGGAACTGCGCCCTCCACTGGCGCATCAACTGCTCGTCGCGCTCGGCGATGGCGATCCTGCGCTGCACCGGCGGTGCCGGCGGCGGTCCTCGTCGTCGACGAGGCACGGCGGTGGTGCGAGGAACTCCGCCTCCTCTAGCGATTCAACATCCGGGAAGTTCATGTCTCGCCCTGGCCGCCGAAAGCGCCACGCCGCCGCGTCGTAAGCGCGCGCCGCCAGCTCCGGCGTGTTATACGTGCCGAGGGTGAGGCGGAAGCCACCGGCGCGTATCTCAGCGTAGAACCTACCGCTCGGACGCACTCGAACGCCACGGAAACCGGACGCCCCTCGACGACGTGGAGGCATCCCGGAGATGAGAATGAGCGGAGGAGGCGGTGGCGACGTGTGGTTGCGCCTGCACTCGTCGCTATATATAGCGCACGCGGGGCATGGCACGTGTAAGCCACGGCTACACACGTCGCACGCCGCCGTCGGCGGGGTGAGGCACGTGGAAGCGGTGGCTACACGTCGCACGACGGCGTCGACGGGGCGAGGCACGTGTAAGCGGTGGCTACACATCGCACGACGGCGTCGGCGGGGCGAGGCACGTGGAAGTGGTGGCTACACGTCGCACGACGGCGTCGGCGGGGAGAGGCACGTGGAAGCGGTGGCTACACGTCGCACGACGGCGTCGACGGGTAAGCGACACGTGTGGCACGGCGGTGAAACGTTTGATATGATGCGAGATGCAAATAGTTATATGGATGTCATATTCATGTTCATTGGATTTTTCTGATCAATTTTCATATATAAAAATTTTCTATTTGAGTTACCATTTAAAAGTTATTAAAATAACAGTTTTATTAAGTTAAAATAGAGGGTTTATTTTTAAAACAGAAAAAAACGGCTCCAAGGGGCTGATCCGCGTCCAACGGCTCCAGGCCGTTAGATTCAAACGGCCGGAGCCGTTGGATGCAGTTGGCGCGGATCAGCCGCCACCCCCTTTTGTCGCGGGTCGTGCCACAGCCCGCGATAAAAGACCCCCCTTTTATCGCGGGTGGTGCCACGACCCACGACAAAAGGGGGGTATGTATATAAACTTTGCGCCGCGGGCGGTGCCTCCACCCGCGACACCCGGAGGCAAACCCTAGACGAATTCGACGCCGCCAGGCTGCCCAAGTCCCGCGCGCGCCGCCGTCTTCCTCCATTCCGGCCACCGCGCGCCACCGCCTCCCTCTGCGCCGCTCCCGCCGCCCTCTGCGCCGCTCCGCCGCCATCAGCGCCGCTCCACTGCGCCACCCGCCGCCATCTGTGCCGCTCTCCACTGCGCCACCCTCGCGCCGCCCCTACCACCTCGAGCCGCCGCCACCTCGGGCAGCGCGCCGCCACCTCGGGCCGCCGCCACCTCACGCTGCCCCCGCCACCTCTGCGCAGCAGGTAGAATCGCGCGCAGCCGCCGGCGCCGGCCGGCCGGCAGTTACCATTTTTTCCTTTTCTTTTTTAGTTAGTTGTTAGATTAGTTTAATTACATTGTATTTAGTTTTAGTAATTAGTTAGTTCTGTAAGTATTTTGTAAGTATTTTGTATTTAGTTAGTTTTTGTAAGTATTTTGTATTTAGTTAGTTATTGTAAGTAATTAGTTAGTTTTTGTAAGTATTTAGTTTTTGTTAGGGTTAGGGTTAGCTAGGGTTAGGGTTTGGTTAGTGTTTGGTTAGCTAGGGTTAGGGTTTGGTCTGGGTTAGAACATGTACTTATCGATTTAATTTTTTGCAGAAACAATGGATCCATTCGAACGAGACTTGGAACAGGAAGACATTTTCGAGAACATCATCCGCGATGGTGCAGAAGCCGACCAAGAAGACCGCGACTCCGGTGTTGGAGAAGCCCGCGGCTCCGGTGATGGAGAAGCCCGCGGCTCCGGTCATGGAGAAGCCGACGGCTCCGGTGACGGAGAAGCCGACGACTCCGGTCATGACGAGGTATACGATTAGTATAGAGGCATTAATGGAATTCTATATGTACATATGTATAGAGGCATTAGTATAGAGGCATTAATGGAATTCTATATGTATTCTCTTAGGCCTCCGAAGATAAGTTTGAGAAACGAGGCCCGGCAAAGAAGTTGGGCAAAAAAGATCACTTCACAATTGAAGCTATATCACCGGAAGGCCAACCGGTGGTACCCGCGAGTGTCGGAGTGACATTTAAAAATCAGTGCGGAGTTGTGGTTAGAGATCGTCTCCCGATCACTATCAGAGAATGGAACAAGACCAAGAATGTGTCCGAAAATCAGGTTGCCGATAGGTACAAAGACACACTTTTCGGCGACCTCATGGCACATTTCACTTTGCCAGATTTGGGATCGGAGTCTGAAAATGCTAAGCAGAGGGCGCTAGTGAAGAAATGGGCTCTTAAGAAGATGGGGGAACTTTTCCGGGCGTATAAGAACCGGTTATGGAAAGCTTATAAGAAAGAGAAGAAGCCTCCATTATTCGAGAACTACCTAGCGAAGCAGGAGCATAATTGGGAAGAATTTGTGAAGTACAAAGAATCAGAGGAGGTTGTGAACCTGTCCAAGAAAAACAAGAAGAATGCAAGCGAAAAGAAATATCACCATCATACGGGGCGAGGGGGCTACGAAGTAGCCATGCGTAAGTGGGATGCACAAGAGGCTGAGATGGAGCCGAAGGGGATCACTCCAGAACCCACGCGAGAAGGATGGGACATTAGGGCTCGAAATTGGTTCCTCGCGCATGGTTGTGAGTATGACATGAAGACAGGGAACATTGTTGAAAGTGACGAGCGGGGTTAGGGTACCCAGGGAAAAATGGATTGCCGTGACGACAGATATAAAGGCGGGAAAACTAAAGTTTGCTCCCGATAGAGAGAAAGACTTGCTGACACTTGTCCTCGGTAATCCTGAGAAGGGAGGACGAACAAGAGGCTTCGGCCCTAGTGTTCCGTGGTCGCTTGGGTTTCCGGCCGACGCGGAGACTTATAGAAGCCGAGCGAGAGCTAAACAACGCGAGCTGGAGGTGCGAGAATGACCGGATGGCCGAGTTCCAACGCCGACTTGACCAGCAGCGGCGGGAGATTCAGCGGCAGCAGCTGGAGATAAATGAACTAAAAGGACAGCGCCAGCCAGATAATACCGCTGGCATATCTCAGCGACGAGACAGCAGCGTGGCCGACTCGGAGGCCCCTCCTAAACGGATGATAGATGGCGGTCCTGGCGACCCCGTGGATGGAATCACGGAGCAAACACCTTGTGATCTCTATGTGGTGTTCAGGAACATGTCTGTTAAGGTGGCGGTCGGCTATGTCTTACCTGCATTTGGACTCGAAGGTGAGCGGCAACATGGCATGGCAATCAGATTCCAGCTGGCTATGCTCGTGTCGGGGTGGATTCAGTTGTACCGTCGTGGGAGACATTGGAGCTCGAAATCCCTGGAGGTGATGGGGGGCTTACACTCAGAGAGGAGCTGGGAGAAATCATTCTCTGGGAAAAGAAGAACATCGAGGCTGCCGGGCTGGGTAGCCCCTAGTACCAGTCGTCCCAGCAGGTCACCATCACCTCCTCCTGGTGATCGCAGGCCACCATCACCTCCTCCTACTGATCACATGTCGCCACCATCACCCCATGGGTACGACGTCGACCACGACATCTGTAGTCCATCTCCAGCGCCGCCGCCTCCGCCCACTAAGACTCGGAATGCACCCAGCCGGAAGCGTTTTAAGAGTCCTGTCCGCAAGATGTCGCCCCTCCCAAAAGTACCAAAGGTTCCTCCCCCCGTCCTTACGATCGTACTGCAGAGGAAAATGAGGCCATTGTTGCGAAATACAATTATGATTTTTTTCATAAGCCAAAACCTCCAGCGCCAGAGCCATACACCGAGAAGCAAATAGCATATGCTACTTCTTTTCGAACACACCATCGCAATATGACTTACACGAGAAGAAGGATGACTATACACGCCACCTTGCGAGGGTAATTGATGACAAGGCGAATGAACGAGGCTAAGAAGAACAAGGATGACAAGGCTAAGAAGAAGGATATTGCTAGCACGAGCAAATCATCAGCTAGAAGTGCAGCCGAGAAGAAGTCAAGTTCAACAAGTGCACCACTCAAGGCCAAGCAAACGACAAAAGGTAAAAGAGAAAGGAAGTTCCCCTCCTCGGAGATCAGCCCAAACAATCGATTCCAGCACTCAAAGTGTTTAATGTTCCCAAGGTGTACCAGCCGGAACATGGTGATTTCGATATGGAAGAAGCTGCAAGGCTAGCGGCTGCCTGTGACGTTACCGTGGAGGAATTGATGTATGCAGCAGATGCTGCACTACCCACTGCTGATATAGCTCCTAAATTTGTCTACGGGGCCGACTTGGTCAGCATAGAGCAGCTGCATAAACTTCCAACACATATGCGAAATTTGCATCAGTGGTACCTTGATGCATGCAAGGAGAACATAATGTACATCGTGGCGACTATACCATGGGAATATTACTACCGAAAGGAGGAGATCCATATTGAGATGAATGAACTCTGGCAGTTATTCAATTTAGAAGCCCTCGACAAATCTCTCATGAGTTGCTATTGCTTGTAAGTTGTTAACTACATATAAGTTCATTTTCATTCGGTTCATGTTCGTTTTCATTGCATATACTCATTATATCTTATGTGTTCTCTATTATGCGGATCGAAGATCAGTGAATGCAAAAGTAATAATATTATCAATATTGGGTTTGTTGACCCAGATAAAATACATGTTCAAACGGTAAAGCATAATGCCCAAGAAACGGGGGGAAACCTACTAAGGTTTTTGGGGGAGCAATATTTCTGTGATTCAATATTGTTTCCTTACAACTACGAGTGAGAGTCTTAATGATCTTTTATGCACATTCAATTTTTCTTACTCGATGTTAAGTGTAATTCCTGACGTATATACATAACATGTGCAACTTCCACTGGATTCTACTAGACATTCAACCTGATAAGGGAATAGTTGAAGTAAGAGACCCACTGAGTAGAGGCGTGGACGGGTTCCACGACTTGCAGAAGTTGCTCCAAGTGTAATTTCCTTCATCGCCGCGCTATATCTTTCGTGACATATCAATTAATTATCCACTCATTCAATCATTCTTTTTCCTGGCAGAGCTTGGACCGCTTTCAAGAGACATCGTAAGGACGGTACACTGGCGGAGAAGCTAACATTTACTCCTGTACCGTGCCCTCAGCAGCCACAAGGGACGAATCTATGTGGATACTACGTTTGCGAGTCCATTCGCATGTTAACCACTGAGAAGCAGAAAATAAATAAATTCAACGTAAGCAATAACACTCACAAACTTTATTTATTATCGTCAATATTTCGTTATCAAGATTGATATAGTCATACTCATCTCATTTTCGTATATAGGTCGACTACATGCGGGACAGACTCCAACCAAAGGAACACCTACTAGGAATTGCGGAGGAACTGGCGGGACTTTTGGTTAGAGAAGTACTAAACAACAAAGGCTTGTTTAGTCCAAATAGATGCTCTACCTCCAAATAGACGGTCGTTAGTACCGCTTGTCGATCGTGAGCTAAATGTATATATATATGTAAGGGGAATCTACATGTAAGGGGAATCGACTTTTGCTTCCAATATTTGTTTGATCGATCTATATATATATAATGAATGAACGTGTACCACTTCTAGTAGCGTACACATATATCCAACTTTTATTTTCGAATGGCGGGGGGTGGCGGGGGGGGGGGTGCTGCACCTCTCAAACCCTAAAGCAGCAGCGTTGTGCGCCTGCCACGTAGAGGGCCTTTTGTCGCGGGTGGTAATACCGCCCGCGACAAAAGGGCCTGTCCCCTGCGCGACCCGCGGCTGCCACGTGGTGGACCTTATGTCGCGGGTTGTAAGAGACCCGCGACAAAAGGGGACCTTTTGTCGCGCCTCCCTTGTCGCGGCTGGCCGCCCGCGACAAAAGGGTCGTACGACCCGCGACATTAGGCCTGTTTTCCACTAGTGGTAATTGCTGCTAACTCGAGCAATATTTTGTTATCAGTAATACTTGTTCGTTTGGGTATTTGGTGCATTCTTGAATGTACAATGTTATCAAATCTCATGTTCACCAAGTTAGCATCCCACCCCAGTAGGACAAATGATAAAAGAAGAGCCCCAGTAGATTCTTATGGATTTAATTTGATTGTTTTAATAGCTCTGCAATTGTCACCGAGCAATTATAGAACGGAGGAGTAATAGTCAAGAGTTAGCAAAGACAATTTAATTTGGGTATCTTGCTCGTATAGATGTTGTCAGATGCCAGTATGCAATGTTTGTATCCCACCCATGCGAGAAAAAGAATAAAAATGAGACACAATAGGGTCATTATGGTAAAATTTGATTGCTTAATAATAGCTTAGCTACAAAAGAGAGATGCATTGAGATATGTGATTAAATTAGCCGTGAATAATAGATGATGCTTAGCTAAACCTCTCTAAGACTGCTCATAGTGGGAGTAACTTAGGTAGTAACATCACACATTTCAAGGTATTTTGGTGATATGACATAGCAATAAATAAAGAAAGAGAGGGAGGTGGTAACTAGCTATGTTACCATAACATCACACACCCGAAAATAAAATGAGTCTACTAACAAATAAATGAGACTTTGCATGATAACAACTCTAAGTTACTTTCCACTATGAAGGTAGTAACATAGACTAGTAACTAGAATCATGATCATTCTTGGGAAAACCCGTTCAGGTGAAAACCCGTTCGCCTCGAGCGCTCCCGCGGGCGCTCGGGCGAACCCTAAACTCGCCCCCGCCTAGGTCGTCCTCCTCCGTCCCCCACCGCCGCCGCCGCCGGCTGAAGCCGCCGGGCAAAGCCCGGCCGGTGCTGGCGGCGGCGGACCTTCCTCTCCTCGCTTCTGGGCACAGGCGCGGGCGGCGTGGCCGGAGGTGCAGTTTCCGCGCGGATCTCGGCGCATCCGGGGCAGGCTGGTCGGCGGCCTGCGGCCGGCGAGGTTCGCGCGACTCGAGGCGGCCTGGGGGTGTGACGCGGACGCCGTCTCCGTGGGGGGCGGAGGTCGGCAGCTCGTGTGCCTCCCCCGACGTGGTCTGACCCGGCGGAGGTCGGCCCTCCCGGCGACGGGGACTGGAGACGACGACAAGGATGCCTTGGCGCAGCTTGCTGTCATGGTGGGCGCGAGGGTGCGGATGGGCGGCCGCGCCGGCTGGATCTGGGCCAGGGGGCCCGATCTGGATCTGGCTGCCATGCTCAGCACCTGCCCGGAGGTTGCTATGCCATCCCACGGGGGGATCTGCTGGCACGCTGGGCCGGCGACATGGAGGGCTATGTCTATCGGAGTGCCGTTCACCTGCGGTCTACTGGCCTCGGCCATCTTCGGGGGTGTCTCGAGTCCTGTCAAGGTGGTGCCTTTCTCCGCGCGGTGGCAAGATCATGGATGCCGGGGCGGCGGCCCTGGGAAGGTGGGAACCTTGTGGGTTGGCGGGCGAGCCCGAGGTTCCGGTGCTGGCTGGGGCCATGGACGGGGGCTGTCATGGTGCTTAGCGGGCTGCGGTTTGTGGGGGCGTGGTGGCTGCCACCTCGGTGGCGTCCCTTGCCATGTTTGGGTGGGGGAGAGATCATGCCGAGAGGAAACTCTTGCCCTGGACCTTCTAGGGCCACGACGGCGGCGTCCATGGACGTCGCTTCCTTCTTGAAGGCGTCGTTCTGGCTTCTCCCTGCACCCTTTCGTGCTCCGGGTGAAAACCCAAGATCCTCGGATCGGGCGGTGGCGGCACTCCGGTGTCGTGCTCTTCTTGAAGACACCGTCTTGGAGCCCACAACCCGAGACTCTCCGATGGTTGTGACGGAGGTGTTTCTTCGACGATCTTCGGCAAGGCTTGCTCCGTGCCCCTTCCCTTGTCGAGCTTCCTTGGTGCTGCTGTTCGGTTTGTGAGCAACGAGGGTGGGCCCCCGGTGGTGGTCGGCTTCCGGTGACGTTTCTGCGACAGAGGAGTTCTGTTGAGGCGCGCGTGAAAATGGCTCGCTCTTGAGTGAGCTCCGGCCCGACACTGTAGACTCCAGCTCTTCTCCGAGCCTCGTAGGCGCTTTGGCTGAGCTCGTTGACCTCGCTTCCGGTTGTAGCTTCTTCGGTAGTTCGTGTGGGTGTGTGGTGTCGTTCTGTAAGCTGGGTTCAGCACTTTGTATCGTTTTTCGCCGTTGGTGGCTTTGTTAATTCAAAGTTGGGCACTTGAGTGCCTTTTATCTAAAAAAAAACTTATGCATGACACCACCTTATGTTACTCCCCACTATGGGTACAATATATATGTGTTGTCAAATGTCCCATTGGCAAAGTTGGCATCCCACTCAAGTGGGAAAATGACGAACACGTGCCAGAATAGATAGTTATGAAAATTTTAATTAGTTGGTTTAATAGCTTAGCAACAATAATAAATAATAAGCAACGTTGAGCAGCGTAATTAAATGTTCCGAATAGTTGAGAGTTAGACTCTTAATTTGAATACTCCCTATTGCGGAGTTTTTGTATATCTGCAGCACATGTCAAATCTCCCCATTGCAAAGTTGGCATCCAACTTAAGAGGGACAAAATATGAAGTGAGAATGAGCCACAACGGACAATTATGGGCATATGTCAACAACAAAAATGAGCCATGCTGACGCGAAAAGTGTTTTTAGTTCTCGAGTTCTAGTGCTCCTGCCATGTAAAAAATATTTTTGCAAGTTATAAAAAAATTGAAAATAATTCTAGAAATTGTTAATAATACATCTCGCAATCAATGAAAATCTCAACCCAAACTTTTTATTTTATTTTGGGCTAGATAAAAAAATAAAATCTGATATATTTTAGATATTTGAAAATATACTACTCAGATCTACACTTTTCTTAATTTTGTGTAACTCAAAATATAAAGTATTTAGAGTTGAATTTTTGCATGTTTGTAGGATACATCATTAATTACATACGTATTTTTTCCAGATTTTTTAAAGGGATTTTTATTTTCGTGCCCTCGGTTCGTTAGTTGTGCTCAGTTTTCCCCAGCTCCTTAGTTTTTCCTCAGTTTTCCCCAAGATCTTGTCTGAAACCATCACAGGTGCTGTAACGGCCGGTTGCCCGACGGTTGACCGTTATCTTCTGACTAGTGGGGCCACGTAGAGCCCGCAAAGACACGTCAGACCATCCATCTTTGTTTGACCGTAAGCATCGCTTAGCGGTGGCACGGAGGAGGTGGCCTGCGGGGTGCCGAGATGAGATCGACGTCCACAAAAAACTGCATGAGGCGAGACCAGACGCATTAGATAGATATGAACTAGACACGTTTAACCATGCAAAGAAGAGAAGAAATGGTCGACGACATCGACGACTACCTCAAAACTTTGACTGACCGTGTCCGACACGAACGCGAGCAATGTAGAGAAAACTAGTGTCTCTCCTTTCTGGCGTGTATAGATGGGTGCTAGAAGAGTGTGGTGGCGAAGGGAAAGACCTCGCGGTGGTCTGTGGCGTCCAGCATAGCGGGCGGCGTGGCCGTGCCCACAGCGGCGTGCATGCATGTTCGGCATTGGCATCAGCATGTACGTTCGGCATTGGCCTCGGCGGTATCTCTGGTGTGTCAGTGATCGAATGAGGGGACGGGATTGAGGGTGCATACCGACGGTGACCTAGAAGTGGCGGCGAGCATAGCCGTTCTGACCATGCCGATATCGGCATCGGCATCGTTTGGAGGCTGTGGTGCTCGAATCAAGGTGGGATTTGTTTCTTGTACGCCAAAAGTGATTTGAAACAAGTTTCGTGTTGAAGGTTAGGTAACGAAAGTTTGTAACTAAGCCCAAAACTATACTAGCACCATGGTGAGGTTCTTTTTGATATACGGTTGGGCAAACTTTTTTGACACTTTTTAGATAGGGTTCCTTGTTGTTACACGTATTGCATCATGTATGGCAAATTTGGGGTCATTTGGAGATGTTCGAAAAAATCACTTTGTTTAAACGCATGCCGTTTCGTCTCACTGAAACCAGCTTTTCTAACAAGGTGATTTATTCTACCTTCTCTAAATGACCTCAAATTTCATACAGCTGATCTTCTATACATAGATATATAGATTGTTTCGTTTTTACATTTTTCAAATTTTTTATTTCCCTTTATAATACCCAATTGATTTTCAGGTCAAAACCTCGAAAAACTGCATCATGTATGGCATCATTTTCGCCCTAAATTTCAAATTTTGTGAAACTTTCCCTTTTAGATATTCCTTGTTGTTATAGATATGGCATAATGTATGCCAAATTTGGTTAGGTCTCACTGAAACCCGCTTTTGTAACAAGTTAGGTTTTTTCGACCTTCTCAAAAGGGATTTTTTTCTACCTTCTCTAAATGACCTCAAAAATCATACAGACGATCTTCTATACAAAGATAGGTAGATTGTTTCGTTTCTACATTTCTTTGAACTTTTATTTCCCTTTGTAATACCCATTTGTTTTCAGGTCAAAACCTCGAAAGTTAACATAAGTAGATGGTGAACCCTTCCAAACTTCAAATACAGAGATAGATAGATTGGTTCGTTTATCATTTTTACCATGAATAGTAATGGCTACAAGAAATCGGTGATGATTTATCATTTTTTGCGTGAAAAGTAATGGATACAACAAATCGGTGATGGTTTATCATTTTTTTCGTGAAAATTAATGGCTACAACAAATCGGTGATGGTTTATCATTTTTTGCGTGAATATTAATGGCTACAACAAATCGGTGATGGTTTATCATTTTTTGCGTGAAACGTAATGCCTAAAAGAGTTTATAATTTTTAGCGCGTGAAAATGAATACAGAAAACCGCCCTTTAGCATACTTAGAGAGTGGAAGGTAACCGCCGACGAGAGAGAGAGAGGGTTATCTTGCCCGTTAGATCATACGATCAACGGTCGGCGGGCACGATCCGCGTGACATGGGCTAGACCAATCAGGGCAATGTTGCACGTGTGCGAGAATTTGTGGAGGGAGAGGGCAAAACTGAGTAGTATCAAGAAACCAAGGGTACCTGTGTAATAAACAGACTAAGGGATTCAAATATGAGATTTAAAAAATGGAAAATGCGTGTTTTGTACAATGAAACCCATCTTGGCCTATCTCAAACTATTTGCAATACAAATATACATGAGTGTGAGAATTGTGGGCTCATTTAGACAAAGTATGTTTTGCGGAAAGCTGTTTTGGTAAGGGCTTATTGTGGAAAACCATGCACCTTCATAGCTACTAGGTGATTTGAGAAGGCCTTTGAGAAGTGGCAATTTGTGGTAAAACTTGATTTATCTATGACTTATCTATATTTTGAGAAGCTGGCAATTTGTGGTAAAGACTCCATGAGTATGTGCCACTATTTTTCGGAATTTTTGCACATTAAATAACTCATTTAACTAGTTAATCCAATTTGTTGACTGTGCTGTTGACCAGCCACTTGAGGGTAAAGCTGAGCATATTGCACTAGCCAGTATTAGCACTCAAGGGGAAAACTGAGCACACAAAAAATGCTAGTATAATACTCGAGGTTATACCTGAGTATATCTAAATTTCCTGGGTTAGACTCGAGGACGCGTGTTGCGGTGCAGAAATGGAAGACGTGCAATTGTTGACGCGTAGACACGGGTCGCGGCGCAGAAGTCGAAGACGTGCAATCGTGGACGCGTGTCACATTGCAGAAGACCAAGACGTGTAGACGTGCAGCGGTGGACGCGTAGGACGCGGGTCTGATACGTCTCAAACGTATCTATGATTTCTTATGTTCCATGCTACTTTTATGATGATACTCACATGTTTTATACACATTATATGTCATTATTATGCATTTTCCGGCAATAACCTATTGACGAGATGCCGAAGAGTCAGTTGTTGTTTTCTGCTGTTTTTGGTTTCAGAAATCCTACAAAGGAAATATTCTCGGAATTGGACGAAATCAACGCCCAGGGTCTTATTTTTGCACGAAGCTTCCAGAAGACCGAGGGAGAAACGAAGTGGGGCCACGAGGTGGCGACACAACAGGGCGGCGCGGCCCAGGTCTTGGCCGCGCGGCCCTGGTGTGTGGTCCCCTCGTGACGCCCCCGACTCTACCCTTCCGCCTACTTAAAGCCTTCGTCGCGAAACTCCCAGTACCGAGAGCCACGATACGGAAAACCTTACAGAGACGCCGCCGCCGCCAATCCCATCTCGGGGATTCAGGAGATCGCCTCCGGCACCCTGCCGGAGAGGGGAATCATCTCCCGGAGGACTCTTCATCACCATGATCGCCTCCGGATTGATGTGTGAGTAGTTCACCCCTGGACTATGGGTCCATAGCAGTAGCTAGATGGTTGTCTTCTCCTCATTGTGCTATCATGTTAGATCTTGTGAGCTGCCTATCATGATCAAGATCATCTATTTGTAATCCTACATGTTGTGTTTGTTGGGATTCGATGAATATTGAATACTATGTCAAGTTGATTATCAATCTATCATATATGTTGTTTATGTTCTTGCATGCTCTCCGTTGCTAGTAGAGGCTCTGGCCAAGTTGATACTTGTGACTCCAAGAGGGAGTATTTATGCTCGATAGTGGGTTCATGCCTCCATTGAATGCGGGACGAGTGACGAAAGTTCTAAGGTTGTGGATGTGTTGTTGCCACTAGGGATAAAACATCAATGCTTTGTCTAAGGATATTTGTGTTGATTACATTACGCACCATACTTAATGCAATTGTCCGTTGTTTGCAACTTAATACTGGAAGGGGTTCGGATGATAACTCTGAAGGTGGACTTTTTAGGCATAGATGCATGCTGGATAGCGGTCTATGTACTTTGTCGTAATGCCCTGATTAAATCTCATAGTACTCATCATGATATATGTATGTGCATTGTTATGCCTTGTTTATTTGTCAATTGCCCAACTGTAATTTGTTCACCCAACATCTATTTATCTTATGGGAGAGACACCACTAGTGAACTGTGGACCGCGGTCCATTCTTTACATCTGAAATACAATCTACTGCAATTGTTCGTTCATCGTTCTTCGCAAACAAACATCATCATCCACACTATACATCTAATCCTTTGTTTATAGCAAGCCGGTGAGATTGACAACCTCACTGTTACGTTGGGGCAAGTACTTTGATTGTGTTGTGCAGGTTCCACGTTGGCGCCGGAATCCCTAGTGTTGCGTCGCACTACACTCCGTCACCAACAACCTTCACGTGTTCCTTGACTCCTACTGCTTCGATAACCTTGGTTTCTTACTGAGAGAAAACTTACTGCTGTGCGCATCACACCTTCCTCTTGGGGTTCCCAACGGACGTGTCGACTACGCGCCATCAAGACTGTTTTCTGGCGCCGTTGCTGGGGATCTGAAGAAAAGTTACACCACAAAGATTTCTAACTCCCACGTCAACTAGACGCCAGCAGCAGGGTCGCATTAACCAGCCCTCGCCTTTATAGACGCCTCCTCCCACTATCTCTATCACTCTCACTCGCCCACGCAACGCCGCCTCTCTCGCGTCCCATCATCTTTTCCAAAGCAAAAAACCCTCTCCCTCTCCTCTGCCGGCGAGATGGACAAGGAGAATGCCAATCCCATCATCCACCGCGCCGTCGGCTCCAAGCGCGACGCCTCCCTCTTCGACGCCGTCCCCTCAACGGACGTCGCCGCCGTCCCCTCAACGGACGTCGCCGCCTCCTCCGCCGGTGCATCGGAGGCTGCTACCGCCGGTCGCGGTCAGATCCCGCCGGGATATGACCCCTACGAGTATGTGCCGTACGTCCCGCCCCCGAACCCCTACGACACCTCCATGGATGACGCATGGAGCGAGGTAACTACGGTTTGCTTCCTTTTTTGTTCCCCATTCCTTTTTGAACCCTATTTTTGCTGGTGTAGATGGATCTGTAGATGGATGAGTATTGGGCTAATATTTGCGCCGATTTTATTCCATTTTTCTTTGATCCCTCCTTGATTTCGTTTAAGATTTGGGGTTCGGACGTTCGGTTAATTTATGCAAGTAATAATGGGATCTCAATCAATTAATTTATGCAAGTAATCATAGGATCTCAATCAGTTATTTTATGCACGAATCAAAAGATATCAACCGTTTAATTTTGCAAATAATCTGGAATGTGTTCAAGTTTAGATCTAGAATCTGTTTCTTTGCCTATGATGAATCGGTGGGCACAAATTTTTACAGGGAGGGTTCAGCGAAGCATTGCCGTGTACAAATCTGTTGTGCATGAGCTTTGGTTCGCTGACTACATCCCTGTAGACATATAATCGTGTCCACTCTAACTGAGGGTGCCTCTATTTTTCCTAACTTTGTTATCATGCACGTTAGTCATCGTTGGAACTCATTCACTAATAGTTCCCGTTTGATATGGATCAGCTGTCTGGCAGCGACGTCGGCAGCGACGACGAGCACCATGACATCAAGACTCGCCAGGTGCTTGCGGAGGCTGCAGGTCGGCCGCATCGTCTCCTACTTCGCCAAGGGTGTCTACAGGTGCCCCTTCTGCATTAGGAGGCTCGGCGGTACTGGCTTCAACTGCCTCCTCACGCATGCCGAGAACATCGGCAACACCTTCCCCAAGGTCGGCGCGTCGGTGAACCCCCACTCCTTCCGCGCCAAGCACATGGCGCTCGGCATGCACCTCCGCAGCTTCCAGCGGGTGAAGATCTCCGCCGGGCGCATGCCTCCGCTCAAGCCCAAGGCTCCCAAGGGGAGCAACAAGTGGAGGCAGAGGCAGATGGGGTAGGCGGAGTCCTGGACGTGTGCTGCTGCTGCCTCCTATTTTGTTGTTAGCTAGGGATCCCTTGTTGTTATGTTGTTAGCATGATGATGCTGTGAAAAACCTCGAACATGTTACTATGTTTGGCTGTTGTATGCAGCTTATTTTCTAGGGAGGCATCCCTATTATCTATCCATATTCTACTATATGACCGTGTGAATTTATCGTACATTCCCTGTAGATTTTCTTCTAGATTTAACTACATACATATGGACCAGATGGAGTACTAGATTGGGCTCCCTACTAGATTTGCTGCCATATTGGGCAAACAATGAGGGCCAAAAGGCACAAATAATAATTGAAGAATGACAGAAATGCAAGCTTCTCTAGATTTGATACTAATTAGGTGAAAACAGGCAGAGAGAAGGAGGCGAAAAAGGTACTCTTAAAAGGGAAAATGGCAATTTGGGCCGAGAGAGACAAAACCCAGCTCCTGCTCACGTGCAACCAAACGCTATCTCGTCCTGTCCCACGCGGTACCTTTCTACCAGCCCCACGCGACGCGGGCCCACACGACGCGGCGCCACACGTCAGCACGGAACGGTCAAATAAACGGGAATCCTACCGTCTGAGCTGCTTCTGCGCGTTTCAAACAAGGACTTGGGGAAACTAAGAAAAAAAATAAAGAGCTAGGGAAAACTGAGCACAACTAAGGAACCGAAGACACGAAAATAGAAATCTTTTTTTTAAAACATAAAATATATTTTCTGATTTTTTTAATCGAGAGCAGTAGTGCTCAGGTGCATCAAATCTCTGTCCCATGCTAACGGCCATAATTAAATGAGCCGGGAGTGATAGTTGAGAGCTCTTTCAAACTGCAAATTCTTGCACGTACATGTGTTGCCAGACCTTCCTTATAAGTAGAAAGTTGGCACACACTAAAGTAGGAAAATGATAAAAACGAGTGGACTAATTCGATTAGCTTAAGGACTTGTACAATGGTAGAGAAGGCATGCATGTCCTTACTCCGCCACATCAGCTAGAGAAGACATTAGATATAAGTCTTACAATGCATTATCTCTTACAGCCATCTCAAGCAATTAATACGAATAATTAAATTTTTGTAGGAAATTTATTGCTAAGGAAAGACATATGTGATACAATGGAGAAAATAGTCTTCCCTTATTTGCTAAGAGATGATCCTTTAGCTAACGAAAGACAACCTTCCCTCTCTTTCTCTCTCCTTCAACTAAGCAAAAATCTGACGTGGCATCTCTAAGTGAAAACTGACATCACCGCATTGTACGTGTCCTAATAGCTTAGAAACAACAACGATGAGTTTAGCATGTAATTAAATGGCCACCAACAATAATGTTTAGAATTAGCAAAAAAAAGGCATGATAGCTTAATTGTTTTTAGCACGCGCATATGTCGTCAAACCTCAGTTTCACAAAGTTAGCATCACAGCCAGCACATAATACCACCTTTCAAATGATGCCAGTCCTAAAATTTCAAATTTACAAGTTACTAAAAATAATAGAAAAAAGAATTTATGAGTCAACCCCTATAATTTCCAGAACCAAATTCAATATCCACAAAGATAAAAGAAAAGGACAAATTGATATGTGAATAATATTATTTGTTCTTTTGTCCTTTTATTACCATTAATGTTGGATTGTCCTTTTTTTGTTTCTTTGTTTCTATTTAGAATTTGGTTCTAAAAATTGTAGGGATTGTAAACACACATCTAATGGACACTCACACTTACTTTCGGAGTTTTTAGAAACTAAAGAATTTGAATTTTGAGATGTGCTATCGTGGTATCATTTGAGGTGCCGTATCTTGTAATACTTTCCCCGGCACACCCAAGTGGTAAAAAAATGGCAAAAACAAGTCAAGATAAAATGGTTGTGGCCAAATTGAATAGAGGAAAGACATAGCCGTAGCCATACTTTTTTTTTGCGAATATGACACTGACATTAAAAGAAACACCGAACGGTACAAAGCAGCTCAAGAAAAATGAAAATATCTTTGAGAAGTCATTCATCTTCAACCTCCAGACAGTGTCGACGGCGCGCCGCCGCTGCCGCTCCTCCCTGAGCCATCCTGACGTTGTTGGTTGCGGAAGGGAAGTCGCCGAATGGGTCGAAATGATCACATCCGTGCCGGAGACGAAAAAGTAGGATGAATTACCGATGAAACTCCTTAACGATCCGAAGATCTCCACAGCCAGACGAAATCCTCGAAGACCACACCGCACCTACAAGCTTCTCGACGTCGCTGTCGAGATGGGATTGAAGCCGGGAAAATATTATTGCCGTCACCACCACCTAAGCGTTGCCCCTACAAACAAAAAACCGTAAAAACAGGGAACGAAACTATCAAAACTGGAAAACGGAATCCTCCCGTCCACGAGAGCCGCGATCCATCCCACCTCCATTGGCCAAAGATCACAGAGGCGGCTAGATCCGAGGCAGCAGCCGGCAAGAGGCAGAGAAATCCTAATCGCCTGAGGATCACCTGAAGAGCGATGGGATACTCTTCTTATTCGTGGGGGTTGGTATTTTTATAGGTCTTTGGGCTCAATAGATGCATGACTAAAATGCGCCGCAAAGAATAGTTCAGAGACGTTCTTATTTCGGGCCTAAACCTATTATTATTGTCTGATGAAGCGTAAACACTGCCTTCCATGCTGTGGTGCGGAACGAACTGACGGAGCATGCAGTAAATATCGATACCGACCCAACCCCGCGTGCAGCTGCGAACCGATTGGACTAGTGAAGGCAGGGACGGGCGTAGGGCAAGCTGCACCGTTCGTACGCACGCCGGGACGGCTGAACCTTGCAGTTGCAGCAGCAGCAGCACCGGTACCAGCTAAAGCTCTACCAGCGGCAGACGTTCCTACGGAGAAAGTGTCGCCAGTGAAGGGTGAGGTCACCAAGCAGATTCCAGCTGCTATTTCGGGCAGGGGCAGCCAAACCAGCAAGTACCAGCGACAGCGAGCTGATGGACAGAACACTAGCAACTTCCTTTACGGTAATGGTCGTTTCTTCTTCTGTTCACTTGTGAAATTTGCCTTAGGTAGTACTATGGTTCTGCTTTTGTCACCAGAGCACCACGCGAACGAAAAATGTGTCTAAGACAAGATCCACCGACCCGACGCATAGCGTGGGAGCTATCCGCGGAGAGGCAAATATGATTCAAACTAGCATTATACCCGTGCGTTGCTACGGGTTTTTTTCATATATAAATATGATGCATGTAGAAATACTTCCAAAATATTAGTCAAATCATCCTCTTCCCTTTGTCAGCTACTTCTGGCACGAAAAAAAGGTAGCTCATCCCTATCCCAATCACTGGAGATTGGATAGTTACACCTGAGAAGCATTCAACACGGCACCGATTGATGCAGACGATTGAGATAAACTTTTTCCCGCTCCGCCAAACTCTAACACCGCCACCATGGTCAAAGCGACATCATCACTGGCACAGTTAGGGCATCTTCAGCAGGCTTATGCAAAACAAAGGTCTAAATTAACTGTCTACGCCCATTTACATCGGTTCGAGGACATGAAAATGGTCAGCGTCTGTTTGCGTTGAGGTTATCATCAGCGGGCCCACACAATGAGAGCGAACATACCGTGTCGTGGCATATGGTGGCATTTCCTCAAAACAGGACGTGGCATCGGAATGTTCTCCTTCGGGACCGGTCGCGTCTTTTGTGTCGCGGCCGGGCACGAGTCACCGCTTCTCGGCTTTCGGTTCAGGTCGGGAACTGGGGCCCATTGAACTGGACCGACGCGGCGCCGGCTGAGGATTGGAACGCCGCGTGGACCTGCGAGGGTGCGGGCGTTCCACGATGCAGCTGGGAACTTACCGAACTCACCGATAAGGCCGAGGGAGCGACGCCGAGGATCCTCTCTTGCTTGACGAAGAGCATCGCCTCTGCGAGGCCAACATGGAGCCCTATGTGGGCGTTGGCTTTCACCTGCATCTGTCAGGCCATTTCGGCAACAACCTGCACCTGCTATGCGGCCGTCGCTGCATTCCTCTCTTTCAGAAAATGGTCAGGGTCGTTGGGGTTATCATCAGCGGGCCCACACAATGAGAGCGAACATACCGTGTCGTGGCATATGGTGGCATTTCCTCAAAACAGGACGTGGCACCGGAATGTTCTCCTTCGGAACCGGTCGCGTCTTTTTTGTCGCGGCCGGGCACGAGTCACCGCTTCTCGGCTTTCGGTTCAGGTCGGGAACTGGGGCCCATTGAACTGGACCACACTACTTGCGGCCGCTCGGCCTCCTTGTTCCGAGAGCCTTCACGTGCGCCGTTCAACGTGGTGACGGTCTTCAACAGCCAGCGCGGGGCTGGAGCTGCCGTTATCTGATCCTCATGCGTCTCTCGGTTCGGGCACAAAGGCAAGATTCAGGTAAATACATAAGGTTTTTTGTCCTTGCGAATTGGGATCATGTGTAATGCGTTAGACAACTACTACCTCTGGACGTTTTTAATCGACGAGGTCCGTACCATATTTATGAAGGATGCTAGCCTAAAACGATATTCACCCGTGTTGGGTTTAATCTTGATATATGTATCTGCATATTTATGTTATATGTGCATCTAGCTAGTCGTGTCAGTATAGGTTTACAGTTGCAGTGTCGCTGATGGTTTCAGATAGGAGTCCATGCATGAAGAGAGGTGATGTGCGGCGTGAAGCTGACGTTGCGGCCGTGTGAAGCGGTTCTGCATGGATTAGTATTGAAGCCAGGGAGCTGCCGTGAGACTCGGTGTAGCCTGCTTAATCAGCGCATGCGGAGTTTGTTAGCTAGCTGTGGCCGGGTCGCGTGGTGCCTAGAGTGATTCTAGGAAACGTTTCAAGTCATGCATGAATTAGTGGAGTTAGTGGGTGCGTGTGTGGCCTATTTAAGGCAGTGTAAGCATGTTTCCTTTTTGTTAAGAAATACAGAGAAGAGAAAAGCCGTGAGGGCACCAAAACTCTTGTGTATTTGTTCACCGGAGAGCTGTGGGACGCAGCCGAGAGAATAGCTAGCTAGTGAGTTGAGAGAATCAACTCTTGTCCATTTGTCCATTTAATCCGAATGGAGGGAGTATCAATCATGGATTCATAGTTTTTTTTTTCTCCGCTAGACACACAGGACGTGATGGCCAGGGACACAAGAATTGGACTTGAAGCTTGTAAGGCTCCCCTTGGGATGTCACTTGTCACTTGTATAGTACTGCACACGAGAGTTTTCCCCATACTCAGAAATAGTACTAGTACCGAGTTATAAATCATAAGTTAAATCAGTGTTTGGCAGAAGAAAGAGGGCAAAGAGGCTAACGGCAAAGGCGTGTCATCGCAGAAATCCAGATCGATGGAGAAAGTGTCATTGAACGCTGTCGCCGTCCAGAGCTTGAATCCACGAAGAGAACAACACCGGCTCCAAGGAAGCTGAATGCCATGGCCATTGTGTTGCTGGACAAGCGTGCCGAGCTCTACGGCGAGCGTGTGCAGGCCTGCGGGGTGTTCTGCGGCAGACGCGGTGCTCGGCGGCTGTTGCTGCGTGCTGAGCTGCGCTGTGAGGGAACCTGTAGCGGCTGGCGTTCATGGCGCAAGCGGCACTGCAGCGGCAGGTGGAACCGCAGCTTCGAAGTTTGGCAGCGCCTCTGCGTTACTTATCACGGGCGCAGCGCAGAAGCTGGTGGAATTCAATCGACCCATGCCTAGGCTTATGAAAGTTTACCTAGGTTTGTTACGCGAAACAACGAACGAAGCGTTATATAAAGCCTCGACTCGATAGGAAAATTTCACGGGATAGCGATATGGGCCACAACTTGTCCGGGTTGTGAACTTTAGTTTAAAAATATAGGTCCAAGTGTGACACCAGCCAGTCACCTATTTCAATTTAATAGTAAAGATATGCGTCTCGGATGCGTCTCTGCAGACACTGCACGGATACGTCGACTGTCCGCTCGCGTCTGACGGACGTTTCGTCGGGTCTGTCTGGCAGCGATCCAGGCTCGATGCGTCTTCTCAGGCGCGCCAGTACTGACGCCGAGGCGTCGATTCGGCAGTGTGCGACACGTTAATGGCGATGCCTCGCGTGCCGAGCGGCCGCCGCCCACCTCTACGCACGAAGTAATGGCGATGCCACGCGTGTCGCGCCCGTCGCCTGCCTCCGGCGTATATAAAGAGGGGCGCACAACCTCCACCTTTGCCATGAGCAGCGCCGGGCGCGGCCAGGATACCGCACCTCCACCTCCCTCGGTCGAGAGCTCCGACGAGGAGAGGACGACGAAAGCACGGACAACGTCCTCGACGCGGCCATGGACGCGAAGTTCATGGCTGAGGAAGCAGAGGATGAGCGGGCGGCCCACGCGGTGTTCGACACTGAGATGGAACGCCGCAGGAGGTGGCCGCCGCAGAGGACGACTCCTCCGACATCGATTGGTCCTCTGATGACCTTGATGAGCCTACCCGGAGGAGAGGCGGCGGAGCAGAGGGCGTTAGTCGACTCCTAGAAACTCAAGAAGGCCGAGGATGCCGCAAACGAGGCGTTGTGGCAGCGCCTTCTAGAGGACGCGGCGGCTCAACCGAACTCTAGTGGCCGCATGGCGGGCGGCGGAGAAGCAGATGAGGAAGGGACGCAACGACGGGGCCGGGCCGTCGGGCAACAAGTAGCCTAGGGCTTGTATCTCCTTTAGTTTTATAGTACATTATGCTTTTTTACTTGGTAAATGAAAAAATATTATTGAAAAAATGGGCCGCCCCGCTCGGAACACACCTAGATGCAAACGGACGCGCGATCAAAATATGTCCGCGGACTCAAACGGACGCGCGCGGCCACTTTTGGGCGTCCGATATGCGTCGCCCAGTTTGAGATGCCCTCACATGAAATATTGTGTTTGTTGCGGTCCGCGAGGCCCAATGGCCAACAGCATAAGGACATGTGGTCGTTTCAGTCCGCAACGACCCCATTTCGAGCGCATAAATGCGATCGGTTTACGGTGGCCACGGACGGCACACGTGTCTGCGCACGTCCTCCCAAAACGACTAGTGGCGCATGCATCATTTAGCGAGGGAGGTGAGGAGGCGCGGGCCCATGTGCATGCCCGCACATGTCTCCTCAAATGGAGACCACCGGTCCCTCTCACTCATTCCCCCACTCGCCCCCAAACCTTCCAAAACCCTAGCCACCCCGAGCTCCCGAGCCCTAGCCATGGCGAAGAAGGGGGCCGACTGGTTCCGCCTTGGCCGGAACGACCACGAGACCCGGGGGTCTCGCTCCGGCAGCCAACGCGGCGGAGGCAATGGCGGCTGCCAGAACACACAAGCTTCGGGAAGGCCACCGCCCCCACCTCACGACGCGCCTCTACGGCGAACTTGACGTGCTGCTGCCATGGCCGGATGCATGATACGTCTCCAACGTATCTATAATTTCTTATGTTCCATGCTAGTTTTATGACAATACCTACATGTTTTATTCATACTTTATATCATTTTTATGCATTTTCCGGTACTAACCTATTAACAAGATGCCGAAGCGCCAGTTCCTGTTTTCTGCTGTTTTTGGTTTCAGAAATCCTACACGGGAAATATTCTCGGAATTGGACGAAACAAAAGCCCACGGCCCTATTTTCCACGGAGGATTCCAGAACACCGAAGAAGAGTCGGAGGCGGCCAGCAGGGGGGCCACCCCATAGGGCGGCGCGGCCCACCCCCCTGGCGCGCCCAGGTGTGGGGAGGGAGCCCCCTGGCTCCCCCGACGCTGCCTCTTCGCCTATATAATCCTTCGTATCGGAAAACCCTAGTACCGAGAGCCACGATACGAGAAAAGTTACTGAGACACCGCCGTCGTCAACCCCATCTCGGGGGGTTCTGAAGATCACCTCCGGCACCCTGCCGGAGAGGGGAATCGTCACCGGAGGGCTCTACATCACCATGCCCGCCTCCGGACTGATGCGTGAGTAGTTCATCCTTGGACTATGGGTCCATAGCAGTAGCTAGATGGTTGTCTTCTCCTATTGTGCCATCATGTTTAGATCTTGTGAGCTGCCTATCATGATCAAGATCATCTTATTGTAATGCTACATGTTATGTTTGTTGGGATTCGATGAATATGGAATACTATGTCAAGTTGATTATCGATCTATCATATATGTGTTGTTTATGATCTTGCATGCTCTCCGTTGCTAGTAGAGGCTCTGGCCAAGTTGATACTTGTAACTCCAAGAGGGGGTATTTATGCTAGATAGTGGGTTCATGCTGGATATAGGGGTGCGGATGCTAACCCGAAGGTGGACTTTTTAGTCATAGATGCATG